>NC_029777.3:46371-122406 GCF_000817695.3 Arachis duranensis
CCTAAAATACCTAGAGAACCCTAGAAAACCGTAGAAAATCCTAGAAAAGCGTAGAAAACCCTAGAAAATCCTAAAAAACCCGAGAAAACCCTAGAAAAACCGTAGAAAAACTTAGAAAATCCTAGAAAAACCCTCGAAAACCATAGAAAATAATAAAAAACTCTCAAAAATCCTAGAAAATACTAGAAAAACCCTAAAAAACCCTCGAAAATCCTAAAAACCCTAGAAAACCCTAGAAAAACCCTCGAAAACCCTAGAAAATCCTAGTAAACACTAGAAAACCCTATAAAAACCCTAGAAAACCCTATAAAAATTCTAGAAAACCCTCGAAAACCATAGAAAACCCTAAAAAACATAGAAAACCCAAGAAAAACCTAGAAAACCCCTAGAAAATCTTAGAAAATCCTAGAAAACCCTCGAAAACCATAGAAAACCCAAAAAAACTCTAAAAAATCCTAGAAAATCCTAGAAAAACCCTAGAAAAACCCTAGAAAAACCTAGGAAAACCTAGAAAACCCTAGAAAAACCCTCGAAAACCCTAGAAAATCCTAGAAAACCCTAGAAAACCCTAGAAAATCCTAGAAAATCCTCGAAAACCATCCTATAAATCCGTAGAAAACCATAGAAAACCCTAGAAAAACCCTAGAAAATCCTAGAAAAGCGTAGAAAACTCCTAAAAAACCCTCAGAAATCCCTAGAAAATCCTAAAAAACTCAAGAAAATCTTCGAAAACCCTTGAAAATCCTAGAAAACCCAAGAATACACTTGAAAAACCCTAGAAAACCTTAGAAAATCCTAGAAAAAATCTCGAAAACCATAGAAAACCCTAAAAAGCTCTCGAAAATCCTAGAAAATACTAGAAAAACCCTAAAAAACCCTCGAAAACCCTAAAAAACCCTCGACAACCCTAAGAAACCCTAGAAAACCCTAGAAAAACCCTCGAAAACCCTAGAAAATCATAGAAAATCTTAGAAAACCTTAGAAAATCCTAGAAAAACCCTAGAAAATCCTAGAAAAGTCTAAAAAACCATAGAAAACCCTAGAAAAGTCCTAGAAAAACCTTGAAATCCTAGAATACCCTCAGAAATTCCTAGAAAACCCTAGAAAACCCAAGAAAACCCTAGAAAGCCTTAGAAAATCCGAGAAAAACCCTTGAAAACCAAAGAAAACCCTAAAAAACACTCGAAAATCCTTCAAAATACTAGAAAAACCCTAAAAAACCCTCGAAAACCATAGGAAATCCTAGAAAACCTAGAAAACCCTAGAAAAACCCTAGAAAATCGTAGAAAATCATAGAAAACACAAGAAAACTCCTAGAAAACCCTAAAAAACCCTCATAAATCCCTAGAAATCCCTAAAAAATCCAAGAAAATCATAGAAAATTAACCCTCGAAAATACAAGAAAAACCCTTAAAAAACCCACGAAAACCCTAGAAAAACCCTAGAAAACTCTAAAAACCCTAGAAAAATCCTCAAAAACCCTAGAAAATCCTAGAAAACTCTAGAAAAACCCTAGAAAAGCGTAGAAAACCCTAGAAAAACCTAGGAAAACCTAGGAAACACTAGAAAAGCGTAAAAAACCCTCGAAAATACTAGAAAAACCCTAGAAAAACCTAGGAAACACTAGAGAAACCCTCGAAAACCCTAAAAAATCCTAGAAAACCCTAGGAAATCATAGAAAATCCTCGAAAACCATAGAAAACCCTAAAAAGCTCTCGAAAATCCTAGAAAACCCTCGACAACCTTAAAAAACCTAGAAAAACCTAGAATATCCTAGAAAAACACTCGAAAACCTTAGAAAACCCTAGAAAATCCCAGAAAAACCCTAGAAAATTCTAGAAAAGCGTAGAAAACCATAGAAAACCCAAGAAAACTCCTAAAAAACCTAGAAAATCTGAGAATACCCTCAGAAATCCCTAGGAAACCCTAGAAAACCCAATAAAAACCTCAAAAACCCTAAAAAATCCTAGAAAACCCTAGAAAATCCTAGAAAAACCTAGAAAAACTCTCAAAAATCCTAGAAAATACTAGAAAAACCCTAAAAAACCCTCGAAAACCCTAGAAAAACCCTAGAAAAACCTAGGAAACCCTAGAAAACGCTAGAGAACCTTAGAAAAACCCTCGAAAACCCTAGAAAAACCCTCGAAAACCCTAGAAAAACCTTGGAAACCCTAGAAAACCCAAGAAAACTCTAGAAAGCCTTAGAAAATCCGAGAAAAACCCTCGAAAACCAAAGAAAACCCCTAAAAACCCTTGAAAACCCTAGAAAATACTAGAAAAACCCTAAAAAACCCTCGAAAACCCTAGAAAAACCCTAGAAAATCCTAGAAAATCCTAGAAAAACCCTAGAAAATCCTAGAAAACCCTAAAAAACCTAAGAAAATCCTAAAAAACCCTAAAAAACCCAAGAAAACCATAGAAAAACAAACCCTAGAAAATCCTAAAAAACCCTAGAAAATCCTAGAAAAACCCTCGAAAATCATAGAAAACCCTAAAAAACTCTCGAAAACCCTAGAAAACCCTAAGAAAACCATAGAAAATCCTATAAATCCAAAGAAAACCCTAGAAAACCCTAGAAAAACCCTCGAAAATCCTAGAAAGCCGTAGAAAACCATAGAAAACACAAGAAAACTCCTAGAAAAACTTAAGAAATCCTCAGAAATCCCTAGAAAACCCTAAAAACCCTCAGAAATCCCTAGAAATCCCTAAAAAATCCAAGAAAATCATAGAAAATCCTTGAAAATCCTAGAAAACCCAAGAAAAACCTAGAAAATCTTAGAAAATCCTAGAAAACCCTCGAAAACCATAGAAAACCCTAAAAAACTCTCAAAAATCCTAGAAAATCCTAGAAAAACCCTAGAAAAACCCTAGAAAAACCTAGGAAAACCTAGAAAACCCTAGAAAAACCCTCGAAAACCCTAGAAAATCCTAGAAAACCCTAGAAAACCCTAGAAAATCCTAGAAAATCTTCGAAAACCATAAAAAACCCTAAAAAACCCTTGAAAACCCTAAAAATACTAGAAAAACCCTAAAAAACCCTCGAAAACCCTAGGAAAATCCTAGAAAATCCTAGAAAACCCTAGAAAAACCCGCAAAAACCCTAGAGAATCCTAGAAAACCCTAGAAAATCCTAGAAAGACCCTCGAAAACCATAGAAAACCCTAAAAAACTCTAAAAAACCCTAGAAAACCATAAGAAATCCAAAGAAAACCCTAGAAAACCCTAGAAAAACCCTCGAAAATCCTAGAAAATCGTAGAAAACCATAGAAAACACAAGAAAACTACTCGAAAAACCTAAAAAACCCTCAGAAAGCATATTTATCTGATGATCATCATTCATTTCTATTTAATTTTCAACACAGTTCATCTCATCTTGTTGCTTTCTTCTTAATGGAAGGACCTTAAACCTATCTCTCTCTCTCTCTCTCTCTCTCTCTCTCTCTCTCTCTCTCTCTCTCTGTTCTTCGCACTGTGTTGGTTACTTCTCTCTGCATTTTGGGTTCGTCGCTGTTGGCGTCTCCATCATGTTCGTCGCTGCTCACCGCACCTCACCTGTTGGGTTCGTCCCTGCTCGCATCGCCATCTGTTCATCGATGCTCGCATTTGAAGCTTCTGATTTTTGGTCTTCTCGCTTCCAATTTTCTCATCGCCTTCTGCTCTCGGCAGCTTCTTGGCTCCTGGCTGGGTGCTGATCTGCTCTGCACCGTCGTGGTTCATCACAGGTAGGCTCCTTGCTCTGTTCTATTTTCTTATGGCTGAAGTTGATGAGAAATTTTTGTTCTACAATTTTTTTTCTTTGATGAGAAATTACTGCTTAATTAATTTTGGTCCTGTAAAATCACTACAATATTTCATTGTTATGATATATTTATCTGCCTCTGATATATTTTCTGCTTCTCTCTTTTTGAAAATTTTGTAAGTTTACTTTCATACCTACAATATTTGCAAATTCATCTCAAGAGTCATTTACAGGCATTTACCTTTATTCTTCTTGCTTTCACTCATTCCAAATATCATGGACTTCTTTTCTTTTACCAACATATTTTCTTTGTTTTTCTGGTCATTGCAGAAATATAGACTTGGGAAAAGCCACTATGCCACGGCCACCAGAGATGCAGCCTTTTAAGTATATCAAGTACACTAATTTTTTTTAAAAATTCAACACGTAAAGCAGAACATAAAAGGACAACAGCAAGACCCAAAAAAAAAGACAAAGTAAAAGAACATTAATAGATATTTTTTGTCATTTTTTGCAATTGAAGGGATTCATATCTAACCACTCCTTGTAGTTCAGAAATGATATGTTGGTAAACTCTTCAACCTCTGCTCCTTATACTAAAAAAATCTCCTATTATTTTTCAACCATATATTTCAGATAATCGCACAAAACACACCATCCAACTCTTACCCTTCTCTTTTGTAGTTGATATCTCAATCCAACTTTAAAATGGTTAGATATCCAAACAAAACTATTATCTTCCAACAAATGATATCCATGCACATTATACTTACGAAAAAAATCACAACAAAAAATAAACAGTGACTATATTCAACATCTTTATTACATAACACATACAATATCAAATATACTGATATTTCAATAAATTTTAACAGTTGATTATAATTATATATTATATATATTTTTTATAATTAAGATCAACGGTTAAAAATTACAGAAATATCAATATATTGGTACACTTAAAAGTTTTTTTATAATATATTATATATAGAAGATATGGGGAATGCAAATGGTTTTATATATAAGAGGTAGTAGATATAGATCAATCACAAAAAAGTTGTCAAATAAGGTATACCTTGTGATTCAGACTATATATTCTTTAAAATAAATCATGTACTAATAGAAAAGGATAAAGACGGCATTCACGACGTAGAAAAGGAGACTCTCATTTTGAAGTTTAGGGTGCGTGTGGTTGGAGGAATTATAAATAATTCCTAGAAATTTTAAGATGGGAATATCATATTTTTATATTTGGTTCAAAATTTAAAAAGTTATTTCTAAATAAGTTTTTTTTTTCAGAGAATCAAAATACTATTGTTACGGATCCGGCCCACGGATCCCGGACCCAAGACCGAACCCAAACCCGGCTCCTCGGACCAACCCGTCTCGCCCTTCTAGAAGGCCCGGAACCGGCCCTCTAGAGCTCTTAACCAACTTTTGAATTCAAACGTCTCCCTTATCTTAGCCAAACAAGATAAGATAAGATAACTACCATCACCTATAAATAGAGGACCCAGGTCCCTCCAGGTATTCATTCATTCCTCGCACCTTATACCTCTTAGATCCATTCTGACTTGAGCGTCGGAGTGTCTTTGCAGGTACCTCCCCTCCGCTCCGCCTGGACAGTCCGACATCCGCCTCGACCCGCAGGTTCCCGATCCTCCTCCTAAACCGTATCAGAGACTTTCTGTACAGGTGTCAAAATTGGTGGAAAATGTTGCTACATCGACGGGCTAGTGGACGCAGCATCCGGCCACCGATACCTCAGCTTCATGGACGCATATTCCGGCTACAACCAGATCCTGATGCACCGACCAGACGAAGAAAAAACAGCATTTATCACCCTGGACAGAACCTACTGCTACACAGTAATGCCTTTCGGCTTAAAAAACGCCGGAGCCACCTACCAGCGACTTGTTAACAAGATATTTCGCAACCTGTCCGAAAACAAAATAGAAGTCTACATAGACGATATGCTCGCCAAGACCGAATCCGGTGAGCAACTAACCGACGACCTCAAGGTAATAATGAACACCCTACGAAAACACCAAATGCGGCTCAACCCGGCAAAATGCGCCTTCGGAATGGAAGCAGGAAAGCTCCCCGGCTTCATGATAACGCAACGCAGAGTTGAGGCAAACCCAGAGAAATGTCGTGCCGTCCTTGAGATGACAAGTCCCAAAAACCTCAAAGACATCCAAAAACTTACCGGCCGACTGACCGCGCTATCCCGGTTTCTCGGGGCATCGGCCCAAAAGGCAATCCCTTTCTTCAAACTAATGAAAAAAGGAACCCATTTTAAATGGGAGACAGAATGCGAAGAAGCGTTCCAACACTTCAAGAGGGTTCTAGCGGAACCACCAATCCTCGCCAAACCCCAAACAGGGTAAACACTTTACCTGTACCTCTCCATAACAGAAGAAGCAATCGCAGCAGCACTCGTCCGGGAAAACGAGAAAAAGGAGCAAAAACCCATATACTTCATAAGCAAAGTCCTACAGGATACAGAAGCTCGCTATTCACGCTTAGAAAAGCTAGCTTTCGCACTCCTCTCGGCTTCCCGACGGCTGCGACAATACTTCCAAGCTCACCCCATAACAGTCCGAACCGACCAAGCGGTCAAACAGGTATTACAAAAACCCGACCTAGCAGGAAGAATGCTAGCATGGTCCATCGAGTTATCCCAATTCCAGATCAGGTTCGAACCCCGAAAAGCCATCAAAGCGCAGGCCTTGACCGATTTCATCGCTGAAATGACTCCGATTAAACTCACCCCCGAACCATGGAGACTACATGTCGACGGCTCATCAAACTCCACTCACGGAGGCGCCGAAATTATACTCGAAAACCAAAACGGGATCACAATCGAACAATCAATACGATACGAATTTCCAGTATCAAATAACCAAGCAGAATACGAGGCCCTCTTAGCAGGCCTAACCCTAGCCCGGGAAGTCGGAGCAAAGGTACTTGAAGTAAATACCGATTCCCAGGTAGTCAGTTCCTAAATCAACGGAAGCTACCAGACACGGGATCCCCTACTCCAACAATACCTCAACAAGGTAAACGAATTGAAGGAAGGATTCGAAAACATTACCATACAACACGTCCCCAGGGAACGAAACGCCAGGGCGGACCTACTTTTCAAACTAGCCAGTACAAAATCGGGACACAGTAACAAATCGCTAATTCAGGAGGTCGTTAGGTCGCCTTCCGTATCAGCGATAATCAACGCGCACCTAGCATCCTCAAACCGAGAGTCCTGGACATACCCTATCCTACAGAACCTCCTCGACGGAACCCTACCGCCAGACCCAAAAGAGGGAAGGCGAATAAAAAGAGAAGCCGCCAACTACTCCATCATAGCAGGACAGCTATACAAACGTGGATTCTCGCAACCCCTACTCAAATGTATCGAACCCAGGGACACGGAGTACATACTCCGCGAGATCCACGAGGGCTGCTGCGGTCACCACATCGGAGGAAAGACTCTAGCCCAAAAAATCATCAGGGCTGGCTACTTCTGGCCCACAATCATTCGAGATTCCATACAATTAACAAAAAGCTGCGACAAATGCCAAAGACACGCCAATATCCACCAAGCCGCCCCACACCAACTCAGCACCATATCGGCAGAACGGCCGTTCGGCAGTTGGGGAATCGACCTCGTCGGACCCTTCCCCACAGCGCCCGGCCAACTCAGATATCTCGTTGTCGCCATAGACTACTACACCAAATGAATCGAGGCCGAACCTCTGGCCTCCATAACGGCGACCCAGTGTCGAAAATTCGTCTGGCGACAGATCATCACCCGATTCAGAATCCCCGAGGTCATCATCTCAGACAACGGAACCCAGTTCACCGACAAAAAATTCAGAGAATTCCTAGAAGGATTACGCATATCCCATCGCTTCAGCTCGGTAGAACATCCCCAAACAAACGGACAGGTGGAATCCGCGAATAAAATAATCGTTAAAGGACTCAAGAAACGGCTCGACGAAGCCAAAGGACTATGGGCAGATGAGTTGGGGTCAGTTCTATGGTCATATCGAACGACACCCCAAACGAGCACGGGGGAAACGCCTTTCCGACTAACATACGGCGTAGAAGCAGTCATCCCAGTGGAAATCGGGGAACCCAGCCCCAGGAAAACAGTCGGAAGCAACGACGAGGAAGCCGAACGAGATCTTATTGACGAAGAGAGAAGCATAGCTCACATCAAAGAGTTAGCACTCAAACAACGAATCAGCCTAAGATACAATCACGGTGTTATCCGACGGGAGTTCGCGACCGACGACCTCGTCCTACGACGAAACGATATCGGTCCTTCGACC
The DNA here is from genome assembly GCF_000817695.3 of Arachis duranensis. Taxonomy (NCBI): domain Eukaryota; kingdom Viridiplantae; phylum Streptophyta; class Magnoliopsida; order Fabales; family Fabaceae; genus Arachis; species Arachis duranensis. Next base: position 54,445 of record NC_029777.3, read on the forward strand.
CCAGGGGAAGGGAAACTCGCCCCCAACTGGGAAGGACCATACAGAATCAAGGCCGTAATTGGAAAAGGAGCATATAAACTCGAACGACTCGACGGCAGCGAAGTCCCAAGAACTTGGAACGCAGCCAACTTACGAAGATACTACACTTAAATAAGTCACCCTTTGTTTTTCTTTCATTTTTATTTTTCTTTTCGTCTTTTAACCCCAGGTACTCTTTTCCCTCGCTAACGAAGGGTTTTAACGAGGCCCAACCATTCAAATAAAATTTTCATTACAAGTTATTTCCACTTCATTTCCATTACAAGTTATTTCCACTTCTCAACACGGAACAAAAGACACGGCCACCACTAGAGGACTGATCACCCCCTAGGCCGAATACGCGGATATCCATAAAAACCGACCAAACGACGGTTGAGGAAAACGAGAAAACAAACAAACTCAAAACACACGAGAAGGCCCGAACGGCCAAAAAAAGGCCACAAAACGGAACATACAAAAAGGCCCAAACGGCCGAAAATACCATTAAAAACAAAGTTGCGGCCCTTAGCCACTGGAAATATTCAGAAACGAGCAAAATTCAAAGAAAAAACTAATTACAGAGAACTACTCAAGGTCGACAATCCGACCATCACGAACAACCTTAAACGCTCCCATCACGGACATGTCCACGCCAGGAGCCAACACCAGAACCTGCGCCTTCATCGTCTCCTCGGTAGCAGCGATAGCATCCTTAGCATCAGCCAACAGACCCGTCTTCTCCTTTTTCAAAGCTTCAACCTCAGCCTTTAGAGCTTCCGACTCGGCGAGAAGCACGGCATCCTGAGAACCCGCATCCAAAGCACGCGTCTGCTCCTCCGCCAATTGAGAAAGAAGCGAAGTTTCAACACCGGCAAGTCGGAGAATCTCCGCCCCGGCATCCTCTGAAGACTTCACCGCTTTCTCCTTTGCAACATTGGCGGCCTCAAGCTCCTCCTTCAGCTTAGTCACCTCAGCCTGAGCCTGCCGAAGCTTCTTTTCTAGTAAACCCACTTGAGCCATCACGGGCTCGGCCTTCCGAACAACCACGGCAGAGCGAAGAAGGGCACGGTAAACCGACTTGGCCTGGAACGAGACGTCACAACCATCAAAAAATGACTCCGTTCCAGGCATCAAGTGCTGATCAATAAAACCTGTGGCATCGAAGCATCGGTCCATCACACTAGGTACCAAACCCTCCTCCTCAAAGGTCTCACTGCCCGGCTCCTCAGGCCTACTCCTCTTCCGAGAAGCCTCAGCAGCCGTCACCACGACGACCTCAGGAGAACTCGCAGAATCGGGAGGAACCTGAACACCAGTAGGCGCCCCCGAAGAAACCACCCCCTGAGAAGCAGCCTGAGAATCCACAGCCGGATTCGAAACAGGAGTAGATGGAGACGACGACCCCTCCTCCCGAACCAGCGCTGCTTTCAGCCTCGCCAAAGAAGTCAGCCCGCCAGCCATCTCAACTGAAAGAAAACAGGAGAAGAGTTAAAAAAAAAGGGGGGAACACACCAATATATGTCCGACAAGCCTCAGGATCCCCCATAACGTCTCGAGGATTCAACGGACGCTCGCCAAACAAATGCCACAAAACACTGGCAATGTCCTTATCCTCCCGAGACAAATCATCATAGGAAATTTTAGTCAGAACCGACGGGCCGGCACCAAAATTCCAATACGTCGGAAACCGGCGCTCACCCTCCAATGTAAGCCAAAACGGGTGGTGCCCCTGAACGGGACGCACCTTAAAATACTCCCATTTAAATCCGTGAAAAGAATCCTCAAACAACCCAAAAATCCGGCGATGAGGTTGAGCACGAAAAGACATATATCCTTTCTTATGCTTCCCCTCCTTAGTCGGAAGAGTGCACAAGAAAAGAAAGAGAAAAACAGGAACTGAAGCCGGAAAATCGAGATACCGGCACACCAGCTCAAAACATCGCACGGCTGCCCAGCTATTCGGGTGAAGCTGAGATGGCGCTACGGAACACCGACTAAGTAAACCCTGGACAAACGGCGAAAACGGGAACCGCACGCCAAGCCGAGTAAACATGGACTCATAAACCCACATCCAGTCCGGCACGGTGGGCGAATGGAGGTTCAAATAACAGACGCGCTCGTCGGCATCAGGGAGCACGAGCTCATATCGCCCCTCCTCATCACCACCAACGCAAATTGCCCCCTGGTCGTGGAGCCGCTGGAGATCACCCTCCGTCATCCGCGACGGAACACCCCATACATCGCTGGTCACCCAACCATAGCGATTGGGAACGCCCCGAGAAGGGGCTACTGGGGCTCCCACACCCTCATTTCTCCGACGCTGCATACCTAAAACAGGGAGGAGCACCACCATCAACCTACCAACTCTACGCAGTAACAAGACAAAAACCTAACACCACTACCAAACCCAACGTGATGACCCACCACTACAATCAAGGTAAAAACGGCAGTGCTCAGCCCCTCCCCCAAAACTCAACAAATGAAACACCAAGCACAGTAAACAAGCAAATAAAAAAGAAAACAGGCAGAACAACGCATGGCAAAAACAGAACAAGCATGCACAAAGTAAAAAAGAAAAAGGCAAAGCATGCCAACCTGGTAAATCAGAAGAAAGCTTGAAGAAGACTAGGAAGACAGAAGAAGCAGAGTGGCACCAGAAAGCAAAAACCGCGAAAGAGTTCCCTTTCAGAAAATGAAGAGTTTTTCTTTAGAAGAAAAAACGGACGAGGGAAATAAAACAAAAGCAAAAACCGTTTCAAAAGAAAGCAAAAAGACACAACTAACCCTAGGCACAGTGAAGACTCACAGGGACAAGAGAGAGAAAAAACCCTCTCGCAATAAATGCCCCTTGGAAAAACAAACTAATAAATCACGCCTCAAAGGACGCAACGGGCGCAGCAGGCACGGAAAGGTCACGTCAAGACCAAAAATGGTCAGAACAAATCTTTTACCAAACGAAATCGAGAGACCGACCTCGTCACTGAACGGACACCCGAGAAAGACTGGAGACGCAGTGAAAAACGTCCCACCTCCTAGCGACAAACCGACCTCGCTCGCTCTCCCGCTGCAGGGGCAACTGTTACGGATCCGGCCCACGGATCCCGGACCCAAGACCGAACCCAAATCCGGCTCCTCGGACCAACCCGTCTCGCCCTTCTAGAAGGCCCGGAACTGGCCCTCTAGAGCTCTTAACCAACTTTTGAATTCAAACGTCTCCCTTATCTTAGCCAAACAAGATAAGATAAGATAACTACCATCACCTATAAATAGAGGACCCAGGTCCCTCCAGGTATTCATTCATTCCTCGCACCTTATACCTCTTAGATCCAATCTGACTTGAGCGTCGGAGTGTCTTTACAGGTACCTCCCCTCCGCTCCGCCTGGACAGTCCGACATCCGCCTCGACCCGCAGGTTCCCGATCCTCCTCCTAAACCGTATCAGAGACTTTCTGTACAGGTGTCAAAATTGGTGGAAAATGTTGCTACATATATTTTGATCTGTTTTCTTACAATTCTTTCTTTGGTTCTTTCTCTGCTTTTTTTGTTTTTATTATGTTCGTCCGGAATGATCAATTTCAAATTTCCATTTCATGCTGCGAGCGTCACAGTTTTCTCAACTTTTTCATCCCATTTCAATATGAGAACTACCATGGGTATGATAAATAAGATTAATGCTGAAATTACCTATCTTTGGCTGGGGTTTTCATATTCTGAAGTTCATCACAGTGGAGTGGATGTAGGAGATAGATGAGTAAATACTGCACCATATGCTTTTGACACTAAAGGATCGTCAAGATCCTTTATGGCTAGCTCTTTTTCCAAAATAAACCAATTATATGCATTACTAGTTGTCCCACTCCCCTTAAATCTCATCCTTTTTACTTACTAAGTCTTGCATCATCATTTGATAATAATATGAACTCATATCAGTTCCAAAAAGTATTTAAATTTCGAAATATGCATTTAAGTTTTATATAATTCAATTTTGGGGCACCATTGATATGTTTGTTGCTTTCATGCAATAAATAGAAGTGTCAAAATAGTCTAAAATATGCTTCTGAAGTTGCTTGTCATATGTTTTGCGGGATTTTAGCAGCTTCTATGGATGTCCAAAATGTGTGGTAAAGAGCCAGGGAATGTATGCCATCTTTTCTTCTGTTCTGATGTAGTATTGAGTCGTTGGGGCGATGTACTATATAATATGGGTCTGCACTTCCAATGAGGTAGGGTGTCGAACTTCTTTGCAAGCACATGGTGTATTTGGAAGCATAGAAACGCAAAATGTTTCAAAGCAAAAATCTAAACACAGAAGTCGTGAAATAGGAGAGTGCAGGAGCCAAGCTTGGGTGTCGAAGAGTGCAGGAGAGGAAAATTTGAAATTCAATGATATAATGGACTTGATGAGTGGATGAAATAGGTACATATGCTTTGTCTGATTGTGGTTATTAAAAACAATCGTACACAAATCACTCCTCCAATTAAAATTAAACAGAAAAAGTTAAAATCGTAATAATTTAGATGGGATTTATCATAATGAGCAAACTAACTACCTTGTGAATACCCTGAGAATCACATCACACTGCCTGTGTGAACAACCTAACTAACTTTACATAACCAGCTTCAATAGTTACGCCTAATCTATCACTGTTAGGATAAGCGAAATCGAAGAGGTTAGTTAAAAGGTAAGGATAGCATGATTAACTAGTTGCGTGGATCAACAGCTACTTGGGTAGAGACCGCTGAACATAATTTGGGCAATTAAATTTAATTTTGTGTACACCAATTTTATCCCAACGAAACTCCATGGATAGATATATTTGACTATTAAAAGAAGAAAATAAAATAGTGTTATTAATTACTTTGTATGAGATGAAAGGAAATTTTAATAAAAGATATCTGTAACTAGAATTTTAAATGGACCAAAAGAAAATCAGAGTGATGTTTGAATCTTTTAAGTTTTAAGCTTTAAATAATAAATATAAAGAAAAGATGAATAAATAAAGTATTATTTAAATTAAAACAAAAACAAAAAAGATTTACAAAATCTTATACGACGATACTCTTTAATTGGTTGAAGTTTTCTTGATTGAACACAGCTGCAGAGAGAAAGAGAAGATGGAAGATAATAATAAAGATAACGATATCAATAATTGGCTCGTGACAACTCTAGGAATTGGATGGAAAGTGGTGGTACAATGCTTTTCACAATGTCATTGTTTTAGTTGGAGCTGGAGTGCTTGGATTTTCCTATGTCATGTCTCAACTTGGATGGTTTGTTTATTCCTTTCATCCATCTTCCTCGTCAATTAATCTTATTTCTAATTGAGATTTTCTTTTTTAATATAAGATTCAGCTACCATGTATCCTAAAAGCACACCTGAACATTACTACAAATCAAAATTTATAATTTTCTTTAATAAATATATTAAAAAAACAAAACCATTAAGTGTAAGTTAACAGGTCAAGCCAAATTTGTAAAGCAATTTAGGCAGTCAATTAAACTAGCCCAATCAATAAGCATACATATAGAATCAATATAACTATCTCAAACATAATTTTCATTGCATGGAAGAGAGGATCTTTCTTGTGGGACTATTTCCGAGGAACAAAAACTGGAAGTCGCAAATTCTCGTGGAAGAAAGAACCTAAAGTCCTAAACTCTAAGCACCTCAGAAAAAATAAATAAATCGTGATTTCAATTCCAAAGACCAAATTGACATGTTTGATTACTAAACAAAGTAAATGCTAACACATTGACACTATGTCACTAACAAAGCTTCTACCTTGGCTCACTACAATCTAAATGGCAATCCACATGCTTCATGCCTCTGATTTTTGGTGCAGAAGCTGCCTAGTCCAGCGATGCAACGAAGCCAACTGAACAATAAAATATCCTCTTTGTATCCTGCATTGCAGACTAGACGGTAATGAAAATTCAGTATCACAATACGCGTTTCATTTGGTTTCTTGCAATGTCTCTTTGTTGGAGATGTGTGGAAGAGTTAAATCTGGCATCTCCTCAATGTCCTCTGCAGGCTAATAAAGTAGAAATGCAAGTAGTATGCTTATAGGCTAAAAACATAAATAAGCTAAAAATGGCAGGCATATCTAAGGCCACTAGCTTACCTGCCATAGTTCCAATAGCCGCCAAAACAAAAAATCAACTATCATAACCAGGAAGAACAGCTTGCCTGCCCACACTCCGCAATAAAGGTATCTGACAGAACATAGACTATCAGTTTCTACTAGAACTAGCCCCTTCATTCCTTAAGTAGGCTTTGATATCCAATTGACATCAATCTTTGAATGGAAGAGAAAAATCCAGAAATAATAATCAGCTTCATGTTCTGTTTCTTAATTTAGTAATCCAAAAAACTGTCCGCATAGCAAGAATAAATATAATAGTGTAGATACTAAATGAAAAACCTAATGATTCCTTGCTTTGCCAGCTACCAACCCAACTAAACTATGTTAGAAGCAGAACAAGTAATCAACAAATCACATAAAAAGAATAAAAACCAGATTTTCCTTTACAACTTTAAAGTGAAAAGTATACAATACCATTACAATCAAATTCAACATATAATGTTAAGAACGTACCGTGAGACCCGTTCAAGTAGATTTTGATTGGGGCACTTCAAAGCATGATCATATACAATTTCAGTCCTTTTGGCAACATCATGCCAGTTATAGAGTTCCCTCATCTACAAAAAGGAAAAAAGAAAAAAAATTAAAAAAGAACTAGTTTTTACCAATTGAATCAGGGACGTATCCCTCAAACAACAATCACCCAGTGGTGCATGACTTGTGGATCAACTTTTGGCAGCATTGATATTGCCCTTTCAATTGCAAGCACCATATCACCAGGATCAGGTTCTGCCAAAATGATCATGTCATCTGGTAAAACCTATACAGCAAAGAAGTGAATCCATATCAATCCTTGCAAGACAGCATTCCAAAATTGTGGAATTGGAAAGAAACAGATTTTTGTAAGAAAAATTAAACTAATTAAAGAATAAAGAGCATTTATTCTCATATACTGAACAGGTAAAAGAAGGAAAGTTGCACCCACCTCGGGAACTCCTCCAACACGTGTGCTAACTGTTAACAATCCACAACTAGCAGCCTCTAATATGGCTATACAGAAAGCTTCAGTTAACGAACTGAAATAATTCAAAAATTATTAATGATTGACAATAGATATGGATTGTAAAATGACCTTAATGTTGAAGCTCTCAAAATGAAAATAACATAAGCTTCCAACATTGCTTGAATTCCAAAATTAGACAACATGGTGACATGTACAAATTCTAATATCATCATTGGAAAGCTTAAAAGGAGGAAAATATAAGGAAGCTGAACCTGTTTAAGAAGATGTGTCCTGATATTAGAACAGATCGGACTTGTGTATGTGGCACGGCTCCCAACATTTCAACTCGATCTTGAAGAGAATGTTTTTCTCTCATCTCCTCCAACCACACACGCTTAGGTCCATCACCTCCAACAATGAAACGAACCTACAATTCCAATTATCATCAGAAAGCAATGTGCAAACTCCTTGGGAATGTTGTGGCCTCTCAAAGAGGTTCTATAGGTACTTCACATATTTAACATCCCACTACAGCTTTGAAAAGCAGCATTTAGACTTTTACACAAAAGCAATATAACTTATACAGAGCAATAGGGCAAGAACCATAGAGAAATTGAACCAAACAAAAACATTGCAATTTGAAGTACGGCAGAGAAAGGTCAAACCATTCCCACAAGGGACCTTAGCATGGAATTACACTCGAAATATGTCATGCAAGAAAAACCAAAAATATTTTTCCTTTTTTTTTTCAATCATCTACTCACATTGGGATGCAAACGGCATACATCTGGAATGACTTCAACAAGCAAATCTGCTCCCTTGCGATAAACCAACCGGCTAATAACAACAATAACAATCTCCGAGCGGCTCGGCTGCACCACCGCTGGCTTGAACATTGCAGTGTCCACAACATTAGGTATAACAAAAACCTTCTCCGGGGGCAGCCCCGACCGCAGCACTGTATTCTCCTTGCTCGTATGCGAAACACATATGGCCTGACTCACATCAGCCAATGTAAACTGCAAGACCTTGTTCATATGTATGCTTCCAGCATCCGAAAATCCATAGAGAGAATGATCCGTGAATACAACCCTGTACCCCATGGTTCTAGAATGCATGAGAGCTTCATGACAGAGAGTGGAAAATGCTTGATGTCCATGGACAACAGTGATTCTTTCTCGAATGAGAATGGTTCTAATAATGGGGAGTGAGGGAAATAGGGTTGGGAATGAATTCTGCATAACAAAAGGCCTCCACGGAACATAGTAAACTTTCAAACCACAAGTCATGTATCTAACCCCAGATCGGTTTCCATATGCATGAGTTACAACCACTACCTGAATTCGATAATACTCGTATCATATATTTTTCTTTCAATTCATAGAAATTACGAAAAAGAAATTAACAGCATAAGCAGAAAATCATTTACTAACAAATTGATTGAATTACAGAGAATGTGATTATGACCTTGTGGCCTAGCTTGAGTAAGCACTGAGAGAGATAATAGATGTGGTTCTCGACGCCACCAAAGTTGGGATAGAAAAAATCAGAGACCATCATGATTCTGTGCTTTTTTCTATCCATTGATTAACCTGCGAGGCCAGTCTTGACACTCGTTCGTTGGGATTATTGGAGAAGACGCCTGAGACTAAAATTTGATTGGGAGAATTAGAGAAACAAAACACACGTGAAGAGAAGAGAAGATGAATAAGAAATAAGATTGTGAGTGAAGTGTCTCCCAGACCCAACCCAATCATAGAGTTTTTCATCCAACGGGGGATATAATTTATTTCATTTGGGCCTTGCTAGAGAATAAACACACGAGCCACCAGACCTGACACGGCGATCCATCTCTAGCGAATCTCGCCGGGAACAGCGCCTCGTCGAGACTTGCGGAGAACGCGAAGTCGAACGCACCGTCGATGAACGGCGGCGAACTAGTGGTTGGCACCGGCAGAGACGCAGGGAACCTTAGAAGAGAAGAGAAACAGCGGTTGGAGGCAGAGGAAGATGGTGAGGCTGCGGTCATCAAATGAGGGTGTTTAACTTGATCTCCTCTCCTACTCAAGGTTCTGAGAACCGGACCGGTCATCAAACCGCTCTAGTCACTGGTTCACTGGTTTATTGGTCCAACTGGTTCAACCAGTGGTTCAACCGAAAAAACCGTTTTAGAATAAAATAATAAATAAATTATAAATATGCAAGTATTAAGTTGAGGGTATAGGGTAGTATGAAATTTTTCCAATGGAGTGGTAAATTACTTTTTTAGGATTTCTTTTTTTTTTATAGTAAATACAAAATTGCCAGATGAAAGCATGATACCAAGCAAGTACAATTCCTCATCAGTACACAAAATGTTAAAAGAAATATCTCACAAGAATAGGAAGAATATCAAATGAATTATCATAAATCCAACTAAAAAAAATAAACATAGTACTTGGATGAACAAATTTGATAACATTATTAATAACAAAGTTGGCAGTGGACTACTGCTAGAAAGACTTCACCAAATGAAAGAGCATGCAGGCTTTAAGAGACAATAGACTTGGATTTGTGCAGCAGCATTTTGGATGAGTTGCTTTGAGGACCATTTGGCGAAACTAAGCTTTCTTGGTGAAATAAGTGCTCATAACAAACTAAGCTTTCTTGGTGAAACTAAGTGCTCATAACAAACAGAAACAGTTTCTCAAGATACATAAATAAGTGCTCATCCTCTGAAAATAATCATTTGAATTGGTACAAGGCAGGAAAAAATGACCATAAGTCTCTTTACCCAAGTCAAAATAAACAACTATATCTGAACTCAACAATCAGCCTTCAGCACCAAACATTACAAAACATTAACCAATAATCACACTAAACCTGCAACCAGCAATTACAAAACAGCAACTACAAAACAACAACAAACATTGTACATTATAAAACATTCCAAATCAGTGATGACACTAAACCTGCACCCAGCAACCAGCAATTACAAAACAGCAACAAACATACAAAACATTACAAAATATTACAAGAAAATTTGAACAAAAATTTCAGAAATTAAAAGAAAGAAGAAGAACCGAGCATTCAGAAATTAAACAAATAAGTAACTATTTCAACAAATCAGTAACTATTTCAACAACAAATTAAATACCAACAGCAGCAATGCAGCATAACAAATCACTGATCGCAAATTTCAAATTTAAAACACTGATCACAAATTAATTAATTTCAGATTCAAAAATCACAAATCACTCATCAGACATTCAAAATCAAATTCATAACACTGAAACAGCTCAAAATAAAAAACAAATTTCTTGATTTTAGCTAAGTAATTTTTGGTAGAAAGACTCGGTTTCTTCACACTTTTTAGCTTATTCTTGAATTGTCTCAATTTTGTTTTGTTTGAACTTTGAAGCAATGAAGTGCTGCTACAACTTGAATATTTGACTAAATGCTTAAAAGACTGAATAACAAAAGACTAATACACAAATTTAAAAAAAAATGAAAAGCTGATTGAAACAGGGGAAAAAGAAATCCAAGGGTCACTTTCGCTCTCATCCAAGGCTGTGCTGGATTGGAAACAACCAAAAAACCTGAAGCAGCTTAGGGGTTTTTTGGGTTTGACCAAGGTTGCGAGAACCGGACCGGTCAATGAACTAGTCAAGTAACTGGTTCATTGGTTCAATAGTTCAACCGAGGTCGAACCGTGGTTGAACCAGTTTAGTTAAATATAACATAAAATTATTAAAAATTCAAAGTGGCACATATTGTGAGATAAGGTGCAGAGCAATTAAAGCATTGTATGAATTAAAATTGGTCGAAGCTTGGTTCTTTCATTTAAGTTTCTCAATCTTCATGTATATATAACGCATTAGCAACTTCTAAGCTTGGTCAAACAATATCAGTTCCAGATATAACAGAAGATAATGATCCATTATAGGCTACCTAAATTTGAGGCCACAAATTTTAGTATGGTGCAGGGAGAAAAAGAAATCAGTATAGTCTTCAATTTGAACTAGAAGAAGCAATTCCACAGCACAGTAAGGAGCTCAGAATACACAAAAACTGAACAATTAAATTAACTAAACAAAAAAAAACACAATATAAAAGCATGAATAACCTTTATAAATTAGGTTTCCATTCCTGAATTTTCCATTTGCATAAATTAGGTAATCTTTTTGTTCTTTACTTCTTAACTTCATTCTCTTTTTCTATGAATAAACTACTCCTTGTTTGAACTTCATCCAACCCTTATTTTAAAGCTATATAGTAAATCCAATGCAGAATTGTAGCAATGTTTCTCTTTTGAATCAATGACAGCAAAATAACAATTTACCAAAATAACAAGTAACAGATTGGATTTATAACCCAATCTGGCAATCTCAGTAGAATTAATTCAATATCAATCTCAGCAAATATAATCTCAGCATAATTAATAAATTAAACTTAAAAAAAGTAAATTTATAACTCAATCTTAGCAGAATTAATTCAACATCAACTGACTGAATTCAAATAAAACTTCAGAAAATGAATATCTCAAAACTCAGCAGAATCATCAATAATATATCATATGTATATTCAGAACAAAATAAAGAAGAAAACAATGTAATACAATTACAACAAATTGAACATTATTGAAGAGGATAAAGGGGAGGTTTTACGTTATCTGGATTGCCAGCGAAGGAGAGGAAAAGACAGCATAGAGCCAGCGAGATAGAGAAATTCAAATTGGGAATTTTACTAACGTGAAACAGAGAAGCGACGACAGTGAGACACGGTGCGGAGCAGAGAGGCAGCGACGACAAGACTGGCGGGGAGACGAGAAGGGGCCACAGCAAAAAATGACGAGGACGTGAGAAGAAGAAACGACACGGCAAGGAGGGGAGAAGCAGTGACGACCCACATCGAGGATTGGAGAAGCGGCAACGACCAACGATGAAGAGCAAAGAAGCAGCGACAAAGAGAGCTCGGACAGAAAAACGGCGATGCCAACAACATCCCCGAACCGACCTTAGCTTCTGGCGACGCGAGGAGAAGAGCAGAATGAAAGGGGAGATGGTGATGGTGGCTCTGATAGGGGTTTCGCCGTTTAGGAGAATCTAGGGTTGGTGAGGGTGTGTTTGTTAGAGAAAGAAAGGGGGATAACTCGGCATTGGGTTTTTGTTTTTTCTCTGGAATCAAAACGGTGCCGTTTTGATTATTGGATCAGCGAACCGGGACTTGCAAAAACCTGGCCAGTTTACTCGGTTTGTCGATTAACCACCGGTTCATCCGGTTTTTAAATCGGTTTTTTGCAGGACAGTTCTAAAGACTAATCGGACCGGCCAAATGACCGATTTTCGGTTAATTCGGTCGAACCGGCCGGTCCGGTTCGGTTTTCAGAACCTTGGGTTTGATAGCTCAAACTCAAAAACAAATTCACTAACCTTCCACCGACAGCAGGACGACGACAGCGACTCGACAGCGCAGCAGCTGGAAGCCTTGAACACCGAAGTCACCGACGAAGATAGGACGACGTGCCGAGCTAGAAAGCCTAGAAGAGAAGGTCTGGCCGCATGGATTTGGGACAGGGGAAGGAGGTGGATTGAGAAGTAGACAGTGGATGAAAGACCGCGGCGAGTAGGAGGATTGAGAAGTAGATAGCTGCGCAGCAGAGAAGTGGAAGATGGCTTGAATGAGAGGAGGAGAAAACGGTGGCACTTGCGATGATTCTTCCTCTATGTGAGCGCGACGGCGGCGAAAGAGAGCACCTTCGAAGCTAGAAGCCTTGAACAGAACACGAAAGAAGGAGACACCGAGAGAAGGAGCACCTTCGAACGGGACAGTGGCTGCGGTGAAATAGAGCTAGCACCGGCGGGACCATGGCAGCGCAAAAGGGAGGGACTGAGCTCGCCGGCGTTGAGAGGAATGGCTAGCTCGAGGGTGATGGGAAGGACGAGGGAGCGTGTGCTACTGCGCCGTTGGAGATAAGGAGTGGGTTAGGGTTGGTAACGCAAGAGTTGGGGAGGGGGTTACTGAAAGCTAAACATGCGTTTTGAGTGTTTTTGGGCCAAGCAAAAAACCGGCCGGGTCCCGGTTCGGTTCGACTGACCGGTTATCAGCCGGTTTAGCGGTTCAACAACGGTTTTCATTTTTTCAGTTTTAGCATAAAACTGAATCGTAATTCTCACCGGTTCACGGTTTAAGCGATTCGACCGGGCGGTTCGAACCGGTTTTCAGAACATTGCTCCTACTTGTATATTTGCTGTGGAACTTTCATCCAGGTGTCAGCCTCACAAATTTTAGGAAGAAAGAAAAAGGAAAAGAAAAGGTAAACCACAGGGCTCCTTTTCTCTCTCTGGTCTGCTTCGTCGCACTTCATGTCGTGCCGGCTTTCCAAAAATGGCGACGGCGAACACTTTCCATTTGTTAGATGACGACGCCAAGGACCCTTCACAGAAAATTGCCACAGCGGCACCGGCGTCTCCACTCAAGAAAGGTTCAGCTGCGGCCGCTCAGCAGCAGAAGCAGCAAACTCAGTTGCCTTCTCAGGCTGGTGAGCATTCTATTTTGATTGATTCATTGGTTTATTCCTTTTTTCACTTCTCTTTTTGTCTTGTTTGATTTAATTTTTCATATATTTTTTTTGTATTTGTTGAAACTGTTGGGCTTTTCATTTGACATGTTGGCTTTTATTGATGGGTTTCAATAGTGAACTCAGATTTATATGTTCGGTGTTTTTTTTTTGTCGTTCTATATAAATTCATAAATTGCCGCCAATGAGCCATAGCTCACACGGTATTACGCCCCCTCCCCATCTCAAAGGTCTCGGGTTCGAGTTCTACCAGCTGCAACTGAGAAGAAAAAATTGGTAAGTATGTGAAGAGTGTGTGGGTGTATATTGTGTACCTAAAATTGAGGGTTGTCCAATTCATTGGGGTACCTAGGATTGAAGGTTGTCCAATTCACCGACCAAAAAAATTCATAAATAAGTAAGATCTCTGGATGATCATGAACCCTAAAACAGTTTTTAATAACGGAAATGTTTGGTAGTAAAAAAATCAGCAAAAAACAGCCATAACTTACATTATTTAGCATTCATTAATTGTTGCGACAATTAATGAATGCTAAATAAGATAAATTCTTGCTGTTTTTTTTATGAGGCCTGCTACACATACAAGTCTTTTTGGCTTACAAGTCTTACAAGTTGGCACAAGCCCAACAAAAAATACGCATTACACTCCTACATTCAAGAGTAAATAAATAAACGCACGTTATTCAACCACTTCCTGTTTCCGAAGCGCGTTACTCACCATGCATTATAAATGACTCTTCTTCTTCTTTCTCCATGAAAACGAGTTTCTTGCCAAATTTGAAGATAATGGAACTTCAGAAATACACCCAAACGATTACAGAAATACACTCAAACGATTATAGAAATACACCCAAAAGATTACAGAAATACACCCAAACGGTTACAGGAATTCACCCAAACGATTATAGAAATACACCCAAATGATTACATAAATACACCCAAAGGATTACAAAACTACATACAAAGGATTTAAGAAATACACCCAAAATTCGTTGAAGTACACCTCATGCATAATTCAGAACTCTTTCTCTTTCTCTTCCTCATCTTCTGCTGCTTCTTCTTCTTCAAAAATGATTTCAGAGCTTGATGTCAAAAAATAATGGAAATCGAGAATAACGAAGAAAAAACAGAGAGAAAAGCACGTAAATGAAGAAGGAAAAAGAGAAGGCAAGAAACAAAAGAAAAGAAGAAGAAGAAGAAGAAGAAGAAGAAGATGAAGAAGAAGAAGAAGAAGAAGAGGAAGAGAAAAAAGAACGTGCAGCAAGAAGAAGAAGAAGGTGCAGTGAAAACGTGCAGTAACGGTTGAAGAAGGAGAAAGAGAAGGCAAGAAAAAGAAAGAAAGAAGAAGAAGAGGAGGAAGAGGAAGAAGAACGTGCAGCAAGAAGAAGAAGAAGGTGCAGTGAAAACGTGCAGTAACGGTTGAAAAAGGAGAAAACCCTAGGAAACCGTAGAAAAACACTAGAAAAACCTAGAAAAACACTAGAAAACCTTAGAAAATCATAGAAAAACTCTAAAAAAGGGTAAAAAACCCAAGAAAAACACTAGAAAAACCCTAGAAAACCCTAGAAAATCCTAGAAAAACCCTCAAAAACTATAAAAAACACTAAAAAACTCTCGACAACCCTAGAAAACCCTAAGAAAATCATAGAAAACCCCAAAAAACCCTAAAACCCTAGAAAAATACTAGAAAATTGTAGAAAATCATAGAAAACCCTAGAAAATCCTAGAAAACTCTTAGAAAACCCTAGAAATCCTAGAAAACCCTAGAAAACTCATAGAAATCCTAGAAATCATAGAAATCCCTAAAAAACCCAAAAAATCCTAGAAAACCTTTGAAAATCCTAAAAAATCCAAGAAAACCCTAGAGAAATCCCTAGAAAATCCTAGAAAAACCCTCGAAAACCGTAGAAAACAAAAAAAACTCTCGAAAATCCTAGAAAATCTTAAAAAAACCATAGAAAACCCTATAAATCCAGAGAAAACCTTAGAAAACCCTAGAAAACTCCTAGAAAATTCTAGAAAATCGTAGAAAACTATAGAAAACCCTACAAAACTCCTAGAAAAACCTAAAAATCCTCAAAAATTCCTAGAAAGACCTTAAAAAAACTTAGAAACCCTTAGAAATCCCTAGAAAACCCTACGAAACCTAAGAAAACTAAACCCAAGAAAATCCCAGAAAACTCTAGAAAATACTAGAAAAACCCTCAAAAACCATAGAAAAGCTTAAAAAACTCTCGAAAACCCTATAAAACCCAAAAAAAATATTAGAAAATCCTAGAAATCTCTAGAAAAGCCTAGAAAATTCTAAAAATCCCTAGAAAATTCTAGAAAATCCTAAAAAACCCTAGAAACCCTCAGAAAATCCCTGGAAATCCCTAGAAAAACCTAGAAAAACCTAGAAAATCCTTAGAAATCCCTAAAAAACCCAAGAAAACAAAAAAAAATCCTAGAAAACCCTAGAATATCCTAGAAATACCCCAGAAAACTCTAGAAAATCCTAGAAAAATCCTTGAAAATCCTAGAAAACCCTAAGAAAACTATAGAAAACCCTATAAATCCATAGAAAACCTTAGAAAAACCTAGAAAAACATGAGAAAATCATAGGAAATCATAGAAAAACATAAAAAAAAACCCTAGAAAACCATAGAAAACTCCTAGAAAACCCTCAGAAATCCCTAGAAAATCCTAGAAAATTCAAGAAAATCCTACAAAATCTTTGAAAATCTTAGAAAACCCTATAAAACCCTAGAAATCCCTAGAAAACCCTTAGAAATACCTAAAAAACCCTAGAAAACCCAAAAAAACACTAGAAAACCATAAAAAATCTTAGAAAAACCCCAGAAAATCCTAGAAAATCTTATAAAAACTCTTGAAAACCATAGAAAACCCTAAGAAAACCATAGAAAACCCTATAAATCCATAGAAAACCCTAGAAAATCCTAAAAAATCCTAAAAAATCTTAGGAAATCGTAAAAAACTATAGAAAACTCTAGAAAACCTAGAATACCCTCAAAAATCCCTAGAAAACCCTAAAAAACTCAAGAAAATCCTAGAAAACCCTAGAAATCCATCGAAAACTATAGAAAACTCTAAAAACCCTCGAAAACCCTAGAAAATACTAGAAAAATCCTAAAAAACACTCGAAAACCATAGAAAAACCCTAGAAAACACTAGAGAATCCTAAAAAACCCTTGAAAACCTAGAAAAACCCTCGAAAACCCAAGAAAATCCTCGAAAACCCTATAAAACCCTAGAAAATCCTAGAAAAACCATCGAAAACCATAGAAAACCCTAAAAAACTCTCGAAAACCTTAGAAAACCCTAAGAAAACCATGGAAAACCCTGTAAATCCAAAGAAAACCCAAGAAAAACCCTCGAAAATCCTAAAAAATCGTAGAAAACCATTGAAAACCCTAGAAAACTCCAAGAAAAACCTAGAAAACCCTCAGAAATCCCTAGAAACACCTAGAAAACCCAAAAAAATCCTAGAAAACACTTGAAGATCCTAGAAAACCCAAGAAAATCCTAGAAAAACACTCTAACACCATAGAAACCCTAGAAAAACCTAGAAAACTCCTAGAAAAACCTAGAAAACCCTTAGAAATTCCTAGAAAACCCTAAAAAACCCAAGAAAATCCTCGAAAATCCTTGAAAATCCTAGAAAACCCAAGAAAACTCTAGAAAAACCCTAGAAAACATTAGAAAATCCTAGAAAAACCCTAAAAAATTATAGAAAATCCTAAAAAACTCTCGAAAACTCTAGAAAACCCTAAAAAATCATAGAAAACCCTATAAATCAATAGAAAACCCTAGAAAACCCAATAAAACCCTAGAAAACACTAAAAAATCCTAAAAAAATCCTAGAAAACCCTAAAAAAATCCTAGAAAATCCCTAGAGAATCCTAGAAAATCCTAGAAAACCATAGAAAATACTAGAAAACCCCTAGAAAATCCCAGAAAACTCCTAGAAATCCCTAGAAAAACCTAGAAAACCTTAGAAAATCTAAAAAACACCATAGAAAATCCTAGAAAAACAATCGAAAACACTAGAAAATCATAGAAAATCCTACAAAAACCATAGAAAACCTACAAAAACCTAGAAAACCATAGTAAAGCCCTAGAAATTCTTAGAAAACCCTAGAAAATCCTAGAAAAATCCTATAAAAACCTAGAAAAACCCTAGAAAACCTTAGAAAATCTCAAAAAAATCTAAAAAACCTAAGAAAACTCAACAAAACCCTAGAAAAATCCTAGAAAATCTTAGAAAATCCTAGAAAAACTTTAGAAAACCTAGAAAACTCAACAAAACACTAGAAAAACCCTAGAAAATCCTAGAAAATCTTAGAAAAACCCTAAAAACCTCAAGAAAACTCAACAAACCCTAGAAAAATCCTATAAAACCCTAGAAAATCCTAGAAAAACCCTCGAAAACCATAGAAAACCCTAAAGAACTCTCGAAAACCCTAGAAAACCCTATAAATCCATAGAAAACCATAGAAAACCTTAGAAAATCTTAGAAAATCGTAGAAAACCACAGAAATCCATAGAAAACCCTAGAAAACTCCTAGAAAAACCTAGAAAATCCTAGAAAACCCTAAGAAATCCCTAGAAAACCCTAGAAAACCCAAGTAAATCCTAGAAAACCCTAGAAAATCCTAGAAAACCCTAGAAAATCATAGAAAATCCTAAGAAATCCTAGAAAACCCTAGAAAATCATAGGAAAATCCTAGAAAAACCCTCGAAAATCATAGAATACCGTAAAAGACTTTCGAAAATCCTAGAAAACCCTAGAAAAATCCTAGAAAATAATAGAAAATCATAGAAAACCCTAGAAAACCATAGAAAACCCTAGAAAACCCTAGAAAACTCCTAAGAAAATCATAGAAAACCCTATAAATCCAAAGAAAACACTAGAAAATCCTAGAAAATCTCTAGAAAATTCAAGAAAACCTTAGAAAACCCTAGAAAATCCGTGGAAATCCCTAGAAAACCAAAGAATATCCTAGAAAAATCCCAGAAAAACCTAGAAAATCCTAGAAAATTCTAGAAAAACCCTTGAAAGCTGTAGAAAACCCTAAAAAACCCTCGAAAACCCTATAAATTCATAGAAAAACCCTAGAAAATTCTAGAAAATCGTAGAAAACCATAAAAACCCCTAAAAAACCCTAGAAAACCTTAGAAAACACCTAGAAAAACCCAGAAAATCCTCAGAAATTCTTAGAAAACCCTAGAAAACCCAAGAAAATCCTAGAAAACCATTGAAAATCCTAGAAAACCCTAGAAAAAACCTAGAAATTCCTAGAAAACCCTTAAAAATCCCTAGAAAAACCTCAGAAAATCCTAGAAAATTTTAGAAAATCGTAGAAAAATCCTCAAAAACCATAGAAAATCCTAAGAAAACCAAAGAAAACCCTATAAATCCACAGAAACCCCTAGAAAATCCTAGAAAATCCTAGAAAAACCCTAAAAAATCCTAGAAAATCGTAGAAAGCCATAAAAACTCCTAGAAAAATGTAGAAAACCCTAGAATACCCTCAGAAATCACTAGAAAATCCTAGAAAACCCAAGAAAAACCCTCAAAAACTATAGAAAATCCTATAAAACCCTCGAAAACCAAAGAAAAACATTAGAAAACCCTACAAAATACTAGAAAAACCCTAAAAAAAACTCTCGAAAACCCTAGAAAAACCCTAGAAAATCCTAGAAAAACCCTAGAAAAACTTATAAAATCATAGAAAACCCTTAAAAATCCCTAGAAGATCGTAGAAAACCCAAAAAATCCTAGAAAACTCTAGAAAACCCAAGAACACCATAGAAAACCATAGAAAATCCTAGAAAAACCACAAAAAAACCCTAGAAAACCCTAGAAAATTATAGAAAAATCATCGAAATCATAGAAAACACAAAAAAACTCTCGAAAACCCTAGAAAATCCTAAGAAAATCTTAGAAAATCCTTGAAATACCTAGAGAACTCTAGAAAACCCTAGAAAATCTCTAGAAAATCCTAGAAAATCCTAGAAAACCCTACAAAACCCAATAAAATTCCTGAAAATCCCTATAAAACCTAGAAAACCGATAGAAATCTCTAGAAAACTCTAGAAAATCCAAGAAAACTCTAGAAAACCCTAGAAAATCCTAGAAAAACCCTTAAAACCGTAGAAAACCCTAAAAAAACCCTCGAAAATCCTAGAAAACCCTAAGAAAACTTTAGAAAACCCTAAGAAAATCTTAGAAAATCCTAGAAATCTCTAGAAATCCCTAGAAAACCCTAAAAAATCTCTAAAATCCTAGAAAATCATAGAAAACACTAGAAAACCCCTAGAAAACCTTAGAAAACTCCTAAAAATATCTAGAAAACCCTAGAAAAGCTTAGAGAATCCAAAAAACCATAGAAAATCATAGAAAAACAATCGAAAACACTAGAAAATCATAGAAAATTCTAAAAAAATCCTCGAAAACGATAGAAAACACTATAAAAACCTAGAAAACCATAAGAAACCCCTAGAAATTCTTAGAAAACTCTAGAAAAAGCCTAGAAAAACATAGAAAAACCTAGAAAACCTTAGAAAATCTAAGAAAACCCTAAAAAACCCTAGAAAACCCAAGAAAATCCTAGAAAAACTATGGAAAACCTTAGAAAATTCTAGAAAAACCCTCGAAAACCATACAAAATCCTAAAAAACTCTCGAAAATCTTAGAAAATCCTAGGAAAACCATAGAAAACCCTATAAATCAATAGAAAACCTTAGAAAACCCTAGAAAATCCTAGAAAAGCGTAAAAAGCTATAGAAAATCATAAAAAACCTAGAAAACATTTACAAAAACCTAAAAAATCCTTAGAAATCCCTAGAAAACCCTAAAAATTCAAGAAAATCCTCAAAAACACTTGAAGATCCTAGAAAACGCAAGAAAATACTAGAAAACCCATGAAAAACTTAGAAAACCCTAAAAAACCCTTAGAAATACCTAGAAAATCCAAGAAAACCCTAGAAAACCCTAGAAAACTCAAGAAAACCCCCAGTAACCTAGAAAATCCTATAAAAACCCTCGAAAACCATAAAAAACCTAAAAAACTCTCGAAAACCCAAGAAAACCCTAGAGATCCTTAGAAAACCCTAGAAAATCCTAGAAAATCCCTAAAAAATCCTAGAAAATCCTAGAAAACCCTAGAAAACTCAAGAAAATCCCTGGAAATCCCTAGAAAAACCGAAACAATCCTAGAAAGCCCTTAGAAATCCCTAGAAAACCCAAGAAAACAAAAAAAACCATAGAAAACCCTAGAATAACCTAGAAAAAACCCAGAAAACCCTAAAAAATCTTAGAAAAACCCTTGAAAACTGTAGAAAACCCTGAAAAAAACCCTCGAAAACTCTAGAAAACCCTATATCCATTAGAAACCCTAAAAAAACCTAGAAAACCTTAAAAAACCCTTAAAAATCCCTAAAAAACCATAGAAAACACAAAAAATCCTAGAAAACCCAAGAAAATCCTAGAAAAACCCTAGAAAATTTAAGAAAATCTTAGAAAATGCTAGAAAAACCCTTAAAAACCGTAGAACATACTAAAAAACCCTCGAAGACTCTAGAAAACACTAAGAAAACCTTAGAAAACCCTAAAAATCCCTAGAAAATCTTAAAAAACCCTAGAAAATCCCTAGAAATCCCCCGAAAACCCCTGAAAATCCCTAGAAAATCCTAGAAAATTAAAAAGACCTTAAAAATCTTAGAAAAACCTAGAAAAACCTTAGAAAACACTAGAAAATCCTAGAAAATCCTAAAAAATCCTAGAAATTCCTAAATAATCATAGAAAACCCAAGAAAACCCTAGAAAACCATAGAAAACACTAGAAAGCCCCTAGAAAACCCCCAGAAAACTCCTAGAAAACCTTAGAGAATAAAAAAATCATAAAAAATCCTAGAAAAACAATCAAAAACACTAGAAAATCATAGAAAATCCTACAAAAACCCTCGAAAACGATAGAAAACCTTATAAAAACCTAGAAAACCATAGGAAATCCCTAGAAATCCTTAGAAAACACTAGAAAAACCCTAGAAAAATATAGAAAAAACTAGAAAACTTAGAAAATCACAGAAAAACCCTAAAAAATCCTAGAAAAACCAAGAAAATCCTAGAAAAACCATAGAAATCCCTAGAAAATTCTAGAAAAACCCTCAAAAACTCTCGAAAATCTTAGAAAACACTAGAAAAACCATAGAAAACCCTATAAATCCATAGAAAACCTTAGAAAACCCTAGAAAAACCCTAGAAAATCCTAGAAAATAGTAGAAAATCATAGAAAACCCTAGAAAACTTCTAGAAAAACCTATAAACCCCTAGAAACCCCTTAGAAATCCCTAGAAAATCCTAAAAACTCAAGAAAATCCTCGAAAGCACTTGAAGATCCTAGAAAACCCAAGAAAATACTAGAAAACCCTAGAAAAACTTAGAAAACCCTAGAAAAACCCTTAGAAATCCCTAGAAAATCTAAGAAAATCCTAAAAAATCCTAGAAAACTCAAGAAAACCCCCAGCAAACCCTAAAAAATCCTATAAAAACCATCGAAAACCATATAAAACCCTAAAAAATTCTCGAAAACCCAAGAAAACCCTAGAAATCTCTAGAAAACCCTAGAAAATCCTAGAAAATCCCTAGAAAATCCTAGAAAATTCTAGAAAACCCCAAAAAATCCCTGGAGAATTCCTAGAAAGCCTAAAAAATCCTAGAAAATCCTTAGAAATCCCTAGAAAACCCTATAAGACCCAAGAAAACCCTAGAAAATTCTAGAATATACTAGAAAAACCCAGAAAACCCTAGAAAATTCTAGAAAAATTTTTGAAAACTACAGAAAATCCTAAAAAACCCTCGAAAACCCTAGAAAACCTTAAGAAACCCATAGAAAACCCTATAAATCCATTGAAAACCCTAGAAAAACTCTAGAAAGTCCAAAAAAATTATAGAAAACCATAAAAAAACCCTAGAATACCCTCATAAATCCCTAGAAACCCTTAGAAAACCCAAGAAAATCTAAGAAAAACCTAAAAAATCCTAGAAAAACCCTCAAAAATTATAGAAAACCCTAAAAAATCCTCGAAAACCTTAGAAAAAACTTACAAAATCTAGAAAATACTAGAAAAACCCTAGAAAACTCAAGAAAATCCTAGAAAAACCTCGAAAACCATAGAAAACCCTAAAAAACCCTCGAAAATCCTAGAAAAACCATAAAAAAACCCTAGAAAATACTAGAAAAATCCTAAACAACCCTCGAAAACCCTAGAAAATAATAGAAAATCTGAGAAAAACCCTAGAAAAACTTAGAAAACCCTAAAAAAACCCTTAGAAATCCCTAGAAAATAATAAAAAACCCAAAAAAAACGCTAGAAAATCCTAGAAAATCCTAAAAAAACCACAGAAAAACCGAGAAAACCCTAAAACATTATAGAAAAACCCTTGAAAACCATAGAAAACCCTAAAAAACTCTCGAAAATCCTAGAAAATCCTAAGAAAATCTTACAAAACCCTAGAAATCCCTAGAAAACTCTAGGAAACCCTAGAAAATCCTAGAAAATCATAGTAAACCCTACAAAACCCCAGAATACCCCTGGAAATCCTTAGAAAAACCTAGAAAATCCTTAGAAATCCCTAGAAAACCCAAGAAAACCCTAGAAAATTTTAGAAAATCCTAAAAAAACTCCAGAAAACCCTAGAAAATTCTAGAAAATCTTAGGAAAACCCTTGAAAATCGTAGAAAACCCTAAAAAATCCTAGAAATTCTTAAGAAAACCTTAGAAAACCCTAGAAAACCGAAAAATAACCTAAAAACCTTAGAAAAATTTAAAAATCCTAGAAAATCTCTAAAAACCCTAGAGAATCCAAGAAAACTCAAGAAAAACCCTAGAAAACACTAGAAAATCCTAGAAAACCCTAGAAAAACTTAGAAAAACCCTAAAAAAAACCTAGAAATCCCTAGAAAACTTTAGAAAATGCAAGAAAACCCTAGAAAATAATAAAAAACCCTAAGAAAACCTTAGAAAACCCTAGAAGATCCCAGAAAACCCCTAGAGAATCCTAGAAAATCCTAAAAAACCCTAGAAAACCATAGCAAACACTAGAAAACCCCTAGAAAACCCAACAAACTCTTCGAAATCCCTAGAAAAACCTAGAAAACCTTAGAAAATAAAAAAAACCTAGAAAAAAAATCGAAAACACTAGAAAATCATAGAAAATCCTAGAAAAAACCCTCGAAAACCATAGAAAATCCTACAAAAACCTAGAAAACCATAGTAAACCCCTAGAAATCCTTAGAAAACCCTAGAAAACCCTAAAAAAACCCTAGAAAACCTACAAAAACCTAGAAGAACCCTAGAAAACCTTAGAAAATAAGAGAAAAAATCCTAAACTACCTTGAAAAACCAAGAAAATCATAGAAAAACCCTATAAAGCCTTAGAAAATCCTAGAAAAACCCTCGAAAACCATAGAGAACCCTAAAAAGCTCTCGAAAACCCTAGAAATCTCTAAGAAAACCATAAAAAACCCTAGAAAATCCTAGAAAAACCTTAGAAAATCCTAGAAAATCATAGAAAACCCTAGAAAACCCAAGAAAACTCCTAGAAAAACCTAGAAAACCCTAGAAAACCATCAGAAATCCCTAAAAAACCCTAGAAAACTCAAGAAAATCCTAGAAAATCCTAGAAAATCCTAGAAAAACCCTCGAAAAACATAGAAAAACCCTAAAAAACTCTCGAAAACCTTAGAAAACCGTAGAAAAACCTAGAAAACCCTACAAAATTCTAGAAAATCCTAGAAAAATCCTTGAAAACCAAAGAAAGCCCTAAAAACCTCTCGAAAACCCTAGAAAACCTTAAGAAGACCAAAGAAAACCCTATAAATCTATAGAAAACCCTAGAAAAACCCTAGAAAATCCTAGAAAATCGTAGAAAACTATAGAACTCCCTAGAAAATTCTAGAAAAATCCTAGAAAAACTTAAAAAACCCTAGAAAACCCTTAGAAATCCCTAGAAAACCAGAGAAAATCCAAGAAAACCATAGAAAACCCTAGAAAACCTAAAAAAACCCACAAAAACCATAGAAAACCATAGAAAATCCTAAGAAAATCTTAGAAAAGCCTAGAAATCCTTAGAAAACACTACAAAAATCGTAGAAAATTCCTAGAAAATCTTTAAAAAAATCCTAGAAAACCCTAGACTACTCAAGAAAACCCTTGAAAATCCCTAGAAATACCAAGAAAATCATAGAAAACCCAAGAACACTCTAGAAAATCCTAGAAAAACCCCAGAAAACCCTAGAAAATCATGGAAAAACCCTTGAAAACCGTAGAAAACTCTAAAAAACCCTCGAAAATCCTAAAAAAATCCTAAGAAAACCTTAGAAAACGCTAGAAATCCCTAGAAAACCCTAGAAAATCCCTAGAAAACCCCAGAACACCTTTGGAAATCCTTAGAAAGCCCTAAAAACCCAAGAAAATCCTCGAAAACACTTGAAGATCCTAGAAAATCCAAGAAAACTCTAAAAAAACTTAGAAAATCCTAGAAAACCCTTAGAAATTCCTAGAAAATCCAAGAAAATCCTAGAAAACCCTAAAAAACCCTAGAAAACCCCGAGTAAACCCTAGAAAATCCTATAAAAATCCTCGAAAATCATAGAAAATCCTAAAAAATTCTAAGAAACCCAAGAAAACCCTAAAAAATCATAGAAAACCCTAGAAATCCATAGAAAATCCATAGAAAATCCTAGAAAATCCTAGAAAACCTAGAAAATCGCAGAAAATCCCTGGAAATCCCTAGAAAAACCTAAAAAATCCTAGAAAACCCTTAAAAATCTCAGAAAACCCAAGAAAACCCTATAATATCCTAGAAAACCCCAGAAAACCCTAGAAAATCTTAGAAAATCCTAAAAAAAATTTTGAAAACCATAGAAAACCCTGAAAACCGTCGAAAACCCTAGAAAACCTTAAAAAATCATAGAAAACCCTACAAATCCATTGAAAACCCTAGAAAATCCTAGAAAAATCCTAGAAAATCCTAAAAAATAGTAGAAAACCATAGAAAACCCTAGAAATCTCCTAAAAAACGTAGAAAACCCTTAGAAATTCCTAGAAAACCTTAGAAAACCCAAGAAAATTCTATAAAACCTTTGAAAATCCTAGAGAACCCTAGAAAACCCTAGAAAAACACTAGAAATTCCTAGAAAACCCTTAGAAATTCCTAGAAAACCTAAAAAATATAAGAAAACACTAGAAAACCCTAGAAAATCCTAGAAAAATCCCAGAAAACCCCAAAAAATCCTAGAAAATCCTAGAAAAACCCTCGAAATCCATAGAAATCCCTAAGAAAACCATAGAAAACCCAATATATCCATAGAAAACCCTAGAGAATCCTAGAAAATCGTAGAAAATCATAGAAAATCCTAAAAAACCCAAGAAAACTCGTAAAAAAATCTAGAAATCCCTAGAAAACCATCAGAAATCCCTAGAAAACCATAGAAAATCCTAGAAAATCCTAGAAATCCTAGAAAAACCCTCGAAAACTTTAGAAAACCCTAAAAAATCTTCGAAAACCTTAGAAAACTCTAGAAAACCCTAGAAAATCCAAGAAAACTCTAAAAGTCCTAGAAAATCCAAGAAAAACCCTCGAAAACAATAGAAAACCCTAAAAAACTCTCGACAACCCTATAAAACCTTAAGAAAACCCAAGAAAACCCTAGAAAAATCCTAGAAAAACTTAGAAAACTCTAGAAAACACTTAGAAATCTCTAGAAAACCCTAGAAAATCTAAGAAAACCCTAGAAAATCTAAGAAATACCAAGAAAACTTTAGAAAATCCTAGAAAAATCCTCGAAAACCATAGAAAACCCTAAGAAAATCTTAGAAAACCCTAGAATTCCCTAGAAAACCCTACAAAATCCTAGAAAATACTTAGAAAATTCTAGAAAATCCGAGAAAATGCTAGAAAACCCCAGAAAACCCGAAAAAACCCTAAAAAATCCTAGGAAACCCTAGAAAACCCTTAGAAATTCCTAGAAAACCATAGAAAACCCAAGAAAACCCTAGAAAATCCTAGAAAAACCCCAGAAAACCCAAGAAAATCCTAGAAGAACCATTGAACACTGTAGAAAACACTAAAAAACCCTCGAAGACCCTAGAAAACACTAAGAAAACCTTAGAAAATCCTATAAATCCGTAGAAAATTCTAGAAAACCCTAGAAAATCCCTATAAATCATTCGAAAATCCCTGAAAATCCCTAGAAAATCTTAGAAAATTGAAAAAGACCTTAAAACCCCTAGAAAAATCTTAGAAAACACTAGAAAATCCTAGAAAAATCCTAAAAAACCTTAGAAATCCCTAAAAACCCTAGAAAAACCCAAAAAAAATCCTAGAAAACCCAAAAAAATTCTAGAAATCCCTAGAAAAACCTAGAAAAACTTAGAGAATCCATAAAACCATAGAAAATCTTAGAAAAACAATCGAAAACAGTAGAAAATCCTACAAAAAGCCTCGAAAACGATATAAAACCCTATAAAAACCTAGAAAACCATAGAAAACCCCTAGAAATCCTTAGAAAACACTAGAAAAACCCTAGAAAAAC
Organism: Arachis duranensis; assembly: GCF_000817695.3. Lineage (NCBI taxonomy): Eukaryota > Viridiplantae > Streptophyta > Magnoliopsida > Fabales > Fabaceae > Arachis > Arachis duranensis. The sequence goes on from NC_029777.3 coordinate 81,716, forward strand.
ATAAAATACCTAGAAAACCTTAGAAAAACACTAAAAAATCCTAGAAAACATAAGAAAACCCTAGAAAAACCATAGTAAACCCTAGAAAATTCTAGAAAAACCCTCAAAAACCGTAGAAAACCCTAAAAAAACTCTCGAAAACCTTAGAAAACCCGAGGAAAACCATAGAAAACCCTATAAATTCGTAGAAAACCTTAGAAAACCCTAGAAAAACCCTAGAAAATCCTAGAAAATCCTAGAAAAGCGTAGAAAACCCTAGAAAAACTTCTAGAAAAACCTAGAAACCCCTAGAAAATCCTTAGAAATCTCTAGAAAACACTAAAAATCCAAGAAAATCCTCAAAAATACTTGAAGATCCTAGAAAACCCAAGAAAACACTAGAAAACCCTAGAAAAATTTAGAAAACCCTATAAAACCTTTAGAAATCCCAAGAAAATCCAAGAAAACCCTAGAAAACTGAAAAAAACCCCAGTAAATCCTAGAAAATCCAATAAAAACCCTCAAAAACCATAGAAAACCCTAAAAAAATTCTCGAAAACCAAAGAAAACTATAAGAAAATCTTAGAAAACCCTAGAAATCCCTAGAAAACCTTAGAAAATCTTAGAAAATCCCTAGAAAATCCTAGAAAATCCCTGGAAATCCCTAGAAAATCCTAGAAAATCCTAGAAAACCCTAGAAAACCATAGAAAATCCTAGAAAACCCTAGAAAATTTTTAGAAAAACCTAGAAACCCCTAGAAAACCCTAAGAAATCCCTAGAAAACCCTAAAAGATCCAAGAAAATCCTTGAAAACACTTGAAGATCCTAGAAAACCCAAGAAAACCCAAGAAAACCCTAGAAAAATTTAGAAAACCTTAGAAAACCCTTAGAAATCCATAGATAATCAAAGAAAACCCTAGAAAATCCTAGAAAACTCAAGAAAACCCCCAGTAAACCCTAGAAAATCCTATAAAAACCCTCGAAAACTATAGAGAACCCTAAAAAATTCTCGAAAACCCAAGAAAACCCTAAGAAAACCCTAGAAAACCCTAGAAAATCCTAGAAAATCATAGAAAATCCCTAGAAAATCCTAGAAAATCCTAGAAAACCCTTAGAAATCCCTAGAAAACCCTAGAAAACCCTAGAATATCCTAGAAAAACCCCAGAAAATCTTAGAAAACCCTAGAAAAACCCTTGAAAACCGTAGAAAACCCTAAAAAATCCTAGAAAATCATAAGAAAATCCTAGAAAATCCTAGAAAAACCTAGAAAACCCTAGAAAAACTCTCGAAAATCCTAAAAACCCTAAGAAAATCCCATAAAGTTGTAGAAAAACCTAGAAAACCATAGAAAAATTCTTGAAAACCCTAAAAAAACCCTAGAAAATCGTAAAAAACATAGAAAACCCTAAAAAATCCTAATAAACTCTTGAAAACTCTAGAAAATCTTAGAAAAACCCATGAAAATTCTAGAAAACCCTAAAAAATCATACAAAATCCTAAGAAAACACTAAAGACCAAAGAAAAACATAGAAAATCCTAAAAAAATTCTAGAAAACCCTAGAAAATGCCAAGGAAACCATAAAAAATATTAAAAACCCCTAAAAAATCCTAGAAAATACTAGAATAACCCTAGAAAACCTTAGAAAATCTTAGAAAATACTAGAAAACCCAAAAAATCCCTAGAAAAACATTAGAAAATCCTAAAAAACCTAGAAAACTCTAGAAAAACCCTCAAAAATCCTAGAAAACCCTAGAAAATTCTAGAAAACCCTAAGAAAACCCTAGAAAATCGTAGAAAAACCTAGAATACCATAGAAAAATCCTTGATAACCGTAAAAAACCCTAGAAAATTCTACAAAAACCTAGAAAACTCTAGAAAATGCTAGAAAAACCCTAGGAAACCCTAGAAAAACCCTTGAAAACCCTAGAAAATCGTACAAACCCAAAGATGCGCTAGAAAAATCATAGAAAATCCTAAAAAATCCTAAAAAACCCTAGAAAATCTTAGAAAACCCTAGAAAAAACCTTCGAAAATCCTAAAATACCCAAGAAAACCCTAGAAAAACCCTCAAAAATCCTAGAAAAGCTTAGAAAATCCTAGAAAATTCTAGAAAAAAATCCTAGAAAACCCTAGAAAATACTTGAAAAACCCTAAAAAACCCTAAAAAAACTTAGAAAATCCTAGAAAACCCTAAAAAACACTAAGAAAAACCTAAGAAGACTCTAAAAACCCTAAAAAAGCATAGGGAGTCCTAAAAAAATCCTAGAAAAGCCTAGAAAAAATATAGAAAATCCTAAATAATACTAAAAAACCCAAGAAAATCATGGAAAATCATAGAGAAACCCTAGAAAAACCCTAGAAAATTATCGAAATTAAAATACTATAAAACCCTAAGAAAACCCTAGAAAATCCAAGAAGAACCAAGAATACCCTATAAAAATCCTAAAAAATCCTAGAAAACCCAAGAAAATAAAAAAACCCTTGAAAAATCCTCGAAAACACTAAAAAAGTCTAGAAAACCCTAGAAATCCCTAGAGAACCCTAAAAAACCGTAGAAAATCCTAAAAACCCTAGAAAAACATAGAAAATCCTAAAAAAGCTTAGAAAACCCTTGAAAATCCTAGAAAAAGCCTAGAAAATCCTAAAAAATACTAAAAATCTCTAGAAAATTCGAGAAAAACCTGGAAAACCATAGAAAAACCCTCGAAAACCCTAAAAATCCAAGAAAATACTAAGAAAATCCTAGAAATCCCTAGAAATCCATAGAATACCCTAAAAAACCATAGAAAACCATAAGAAAACCTTTAAAATAATAGAAAAACAGAGAAAATCCTAAAAAAATTCAAGAAAACCATCGAAAATGCCTAAAAAATAAAAAAACCCTAGAAAATTCTGAAAAATCCCTAGAAATCACTAGAAAATCCTAGAAAAACACTAAAAACACTAGAAAATCGTAGAAAACCCTAGAAAGTCCAAGACAAACCCTAAGAAAACACTATAAAATCCTTGAAAACCCAATAAAAGCGTAGAAAAACCCTTGAAAATCCTAAAAATTCTAGAAAACCCAAGAAAACCAAAAGAAAACCCTAGAAATCTCTAGAAATCGCTAGAAAACCCTAAAAAAACCATAGAAAACCCTAAAAACCATAGAAAAATATAGAAAATCCTAAAAAATCAAAGAAATTCCTCGAAAATGCCTTGAAAACCCTAAAAAATACTAAAAAAATCCTTGAAAATCCTGGAAAATCCTAGTAAAACCCTAGAAAATCTTAGAAAAACCTAGAAAACCGTAGAAAATCCTAAAAAAACCCTATAAAATCCTAGAAAATATATAGAAAACCCTAGAAAACCCCACGAAATCCCTAAAAAATCCTAAAAATATCCAAGAAAATCCTAGAAATTCCTAGAAAACCCTACAAAACCATAGAAAATCCAAAGAAAATCCTAAAAACCAAAGAAAAACATAGAAAATCCTAAAAAAATTCTAGAAAATCCTAGAAAATTCTAAAAAAGAGTAAAAAAACCATAGAAAATCCTAAAAAAACCCTAGAAAACAATAGAAAAACCCTAGAAAATCCTAGAAAATATTAGAAAACCCTAAAAAAATCCTAGAAAAACCCTCAAAATCCTAGAAAAGCCTAGAAATACTAGAAAATCCTAGAAAAACCCTGGAAAACCATAGAAAAATTCTTGAAAACCCTAGAAAATCTTAGAAACACCATAGAAAATCCTTAATAATCCTACAAAACCTTAGAAAATCCTAGAAAAACCTAGAAAACTCTAGAAAATGCTAGAAAAATGCTAGAAAACCCTAGAAAACCCTAGAATCCTAGAAAACCATAAGAAAACCCTAGAAAACTCTAAAAACCCTAGAAAGCCTTAAGAAAAACCTAGAAAACACTAAAAATCCTAGAAAACCCTAGAAAACACTAAAAACCCTAAAAAAATCTTAGAAAATCCTAGAAAAACCCTAGAAAAATCCTAGAAAACCCATAAAAATTCTAGAAAACTATAGAAAACTCTAAGAAAACCCTAGAAAAACCCTAAAAAAATCCTAGAAAACCCTAAGAAAATCCTAAAAAACACTTGAAATTTTTAGAAAATTCAAAAAATCCTAAAAAACCCCAGAAAACTCTAAGAAAACTCTAAAAAATCCTAGAAAAACATAGAAAATCCAAGAAAAACATTAGAAAAAGCCTAGAAAAAAATTAGAAAACCCTAGAAATTCCTGGAAAAATCCTAAAAACCCTAGAAAAACCTAGAAAATACTAGAAAATGAAGGGAAATCCTAGAGAAACCTAAAAAATCCTAGAAATCCCTCGAAAACCCTAGAAACCCCTAGAAAACTTAAAGAAAACCCTAGAAATCCCTAAGAGAACCTCGAAAGCCCAAGAAAACCTAGAAAACTCTAAAAAACCTTAGAAAACTATAAGAAACCCCTAGAAAATCCTAGAAAACCCTAATAAAACCCTAGGAAAACCTAAAACCCCTAGAAAATGCTAGAAAACCCCTAGAAAACCGTAGAAAATCCTAGAAAACCCTATAAATCCTATGAAACCCTAGAAAATTCTAGGAAAACCCTCGAAAACCAAAGAAAAGCCTAAAAAACCCTCGAAAACCCTAAGAAAACTCTAGAAAATCCTAAGAAAATACTAGAAAATTCTAGAAAAACCTATAAAACCCAAGAAAACCCTAGAAAAACCCTCAAAAATACAAGAAAACCTTAAAAAATCCTCGACAACCCTAGAAAAGCCTAGAAAACCCTAAAAAAACTCTAAAAAAACCCTAGAAAACATAGAGAATCCTAGAAAACCCTAAGAAAACACTAGAAAATTCTAGAAAAACCTATAAAACCCAAGAAAACCCTAGAAAAATCGTCAAAAACACTAGAAAATCCTAAAATATCTTCGAAAACCCTAGAAAACCCTTGAAATTCCAATAAAACCCAAGAAAACACAAAAAATCTCTAGAAAACCCTAAGAAAACTATAAAAAAACACTAAAAAAAATGAAAACCCTAGAAAAACCCTAGGAAAACCTAGAAAAACCCAAGAAAACCCTATAAAACACTAAAAAAATCCTAAAACCCTAGAAAACCCAAGAAAAACTCTAAAAAACCCTCGAAAAACCCTAGAAAACCCTTGAAAAAACCCTAGAAGACCCTACGAAAATCCAAGAAGATCCTAGAAAAACCTATAAAACCCTAGAAATCCCTCGATAAATCCTAGAAAACCTAGAAAACCCTAAGAAAACCCTAGGAAACCCTAGAAATCCGTAGAAAAACCCTAGAAAATCCTAGAAAACCCTAAGAAAACCCTCGAAAGCTATTGAAAACCTAGAAAACTCTTAAAAATCTTAAAAAATCCTAGACAATCCTAGAAAAACCTAGAAACCCCTATGAAAACCCTAGAAAACCTTAAGAAAACCTAAAAATCCATAGAAAACGCTAGAACACCATAGAAAATCCTAGAAAACCGTAAAAAATTCTAGAAAAACTTATAAAACTCTAGAAACCCCCAGAAAAACATTCGAAACTCAAGAAAAGCTAGAAAAACCCTCGAAAACCCTAAGAAACACTAAGAAAACCTTAGAAATCCCTAGAAAAATGCTAGAAAACTAGAAAATCTTAAAAACACCTAAAAAATTCTAAGAAAATCCTCGAAAACCGAAGAAAACCTAGAAAACTCAAAAAAATAATAGAAAATTCTAAGAAAACCTTAGAAAAACCCTAGAAAACCTTAGAGAATCCTAGAGAAGCCTAGAAATCCCTATGAAAATCTTACAAAATCCTAGAACAACCTATAAAACCTTAGAAAACCCTAGAAAAATCCCCAAAAATCCTAAAAAACCTTAAATATCCTAGAAAAACCCTAGAAAACCCTAAAAATTCTAGAAAACCCTAAGAAAACCCTGGAAAATCCTAGAAAATCCTAGAAAACCTTAAGAAAAACCTAGAAAACCTTAGAAAACACTAAAAAACCCTAAGAAAACCCTAGAAAACCCAGAAAATCCTAGAAAAATCCTAATAAAACCCTAGGAAAACCTAAAACACCCTAGAAATCCCCTAGAAAACCCTAAAAAATCCTAGAAAACCTAAAAAAAACAATCGAAAACCCCTAGAAAATCTTAGAAAATAAAAGAAATCCCTAGGAAATCCTAGAAAACTCTAGAAAACCCTAAGAAAACCCTAAAAAATCCAGAAAAAACTTATAAAATCGTAGAAAATACTAGAAATGCTCGAAAATCCTAGGAAATCCAAAAGAACCCTCGAAAATGCTAGAAAACCCTAGAAAACTCGAAGAAAATCCTAGAAAACCTTAGAAAAATTATAGAAAATCCTAGAAAACCCCTAAAAGATACTAGAAAACTCAAGGAAACCCCTAGAAAACCCTGGAAAACACTAAAAATCCTAGAAAAGCCTAGAAAACCCATAAAAATCCTAGAAAACTATAAAAAAAATCCAAGAAAACCCTAGAAAAACCCTAAAAAATAATAAAAAACCCTAGAAAACTCTAAGAAAACTTTTAAAAACCCTTGAAATTTCTAAAAAATCCAAAAAACTCTAAAAAACCTTAGAAACCCAAAGAAAACTCTAAAAAATCCTAGAAAATTATAGAAAATTCAAGAAAAACATTAGAAAACCCCTAGAAAACTCTAGAAAACCCTAGAAAAATCCTAAAAACCCCTAGAAAAACCTAGGAAATACTAGAAAATGCAGGAAAATCCTAGAGAAACCTAAAAAACCCTAGAAAACCCTTGAAAACCGTAGAAACCCCTAGAAAACCCAAAGAAAACCCAAGAAAACCCTAAAAATCCCTAAGAGAATCCTCAAAAGCCCCCTAGAAAACCTAGAAAACTCTAAAAAACCTTAGAAAACCATAAGAAACTCCTAGAAAATTCTAGAAAACTCTAAGAAAACCCTAAAAAAACCTAAAACCCCTAGAAAACGCTAGAAAACCCCTGGAAAACAGTAGAAAATCCTAAAAAACCCTAGAAAATCCTAGAAAAACCTATAAAACCATAGAAAACCCTAGAAAAACCCTCGAAAACCCAAGAAAAGCCTAAAAAACCTCGAAAACCCAAAGAAAACCATAGAAAACCCTAGAAAAACCCTCGAAAACCCAAGAAAAGCCTAAAAAACCCTCGAAACCCCTAGAAAAGCCTAGAAGCCCTAAGAAAACTCTAAAAAAACTCCTAAAAATATAGAAAACCTTAGAAAACCCTAAGAAAATACTAGAAAATTCTAGAAAACCCTATAAAACCCAAGAAAACCCTAGAAAAACCGTAAAAAATACTAGAAAATACTAAATATCCTCGAAAATCCTAGAAAACCCTTGAAATTTTTAGAAAACCCAAGAAAACTCTAAAATCCTTTAGAAAACCCTAAGAAAACTATAAAAAACACTAGAAAAAAATAAAAACCCTAGAAAAACCTGAGAAAAACTAAGAAAAACCTAAGAAAACCCTTGAAAACATTAAAAAAACCTAGAAAACTCTAGAAAGCCCAAGAAAAACCCTAACAAACCCTCAAAAAACCCTAGAAAACCCTACAAAAATCCAAGAAAATCCTAGAAATCCCTCGAAAATCATAGAAAACCTAGAAAACCCTAAGAAAACCCTAAGAAACCCCTCAAAAGCTATAGAAAACCTAGAAAACTCTTGAAAAGCCTAGAAAACCCTAAAAAACCTTAGACAATCCTAGAAAAACCTAGAAACCCCTATGAAAACCCTAGAAAACCCTAGTAAAACCTAAAAACCCCTAGAAAATGCTAGAACACCATAGAAAATCCTAGAAAACCGTAGAAAATCCTAGAAAAACCTATATAACTCTAGAAAACCCTAGAAAAACCTTTGAAACTAAAGAAAAGCCTGAAAACCCTCGAAACCCTAAAAAATACTAAGAAAACCTTAGAAATCCCTAGAAAATGCTAGAAAACTCTAGAAAATCTTAAAAACACTTATAAAATCCTAAGAAAACCCTCGAAAATCCAAGAAAACCTAGAAAACTCAAAAAAATCATAGAAAATCCTAAGAAAACCTTACAAAACCCTAGAAAACCCTAGAGAAGCCTAGAAACCCCTAAGAAAATCTTAGAAAATCCTAGAACAACCTATAAAATCTTAGAAAACCCTAGAATAATCCTCGAAAATCCTAAAAAACCTTAAATACCGTAGAAAAGCCCTAGAAAACCCTAAAAATCTTAGAAAACCCTAAGAAAATCCTAGAAAATCTTAGAAAACCCTAAAACCTTAGAAAACCTTAAGAAAAACCTAGTAAACCATAAACACTAAACCATAAACCCCAAACTCCAAACCCTTAGACCCCTAGACCCCTAGACTCTAGACCCCCTAACCCTTAAACCCTAACCCCTAAACACTAACCACTAAACCCTAACCCCTAAACCCTAACCCCTAACCCCTAAACCCATAAACCCATAAACTCCTAAACCCCAAACCATAAACTCTAAAACCCTAAACCCCTAACCCCAAACCCTAAACCCTAAACCCTAAAACCCTTAACCCTAAATCCTAAAACCTAAACCCTGAACCCCGAACCCTAAACCATGAACCCTAAACCCTGAACCCCGAACACTAAACCACGAACCCTGCCTAAGCCCTGAACCACGAACCCTGCCTAAGCCCTAAACTCCAACCCCCAACCCTAAACCCTAAACCCCAAGCCCTAAACCCTAAACCATAAACCCACAAATCCCAAACCCCAAACCCTAAGCCCTAAGCCATAAACCCTAAGCCCTAAACCCTAAGTTCTAAACCCTAAGCCCTAAGCCCTAAGCCCTAAACCCCTAAACCCTAAACCCCTAAACCCAAAAACCCTAACCCCCCAAACCCTAAACTCCAAATCCTAAACCGCAAACCCAAAACCCTCAACCCTAAATCCTAAATCCCAAACCTTAAACCCCAAACCCTAAACCTTAAACCCCAAACCCCAAACCCTAAACACTAAACCTGAAACCCGAAACTCGAAACCCGAAACCCCAAACCCGAAACCCGAAATCCCAAACCCTAAACCCCAAACCCTAAACCCCAAACCCTAAACCCTAAACCCTAAACCCATAGAAAACCCTAAAAACCCTAGAGAACCCTAGAAAATCCTAGAAAACCCTAAAAAATTCAAAAAAACCCTAGAAAATACTAGAAAACCCAAAAAACCCTAGAGAATACTAGAAAAACCCAGAAAACCCTACAAAATCCTAAAAAATTTTAAAAACCCTAGAAAACCCTAGAAAACCCTAGAAAACTCTAGATAACACTAGATAATCCTAGAAAATCCAGGATAACCTTAGAAAACCTTAGATAATCTTAGAAAAACCTAGATAACCCTAGAAAATCCTAGATAACCCTAGAAAACCCTAGATAGCCCTTGATAACTCTAGAAAACCCTAGATAGCCCTATAAAATCCTAGAAAATGCTAAAAATCCTAGATAACCTTAGATAAACCTAGATAACCCTAGATAACCCTAAAAACCTTAGAAAATCCTAGATAACCCTAGAAATTTCTAGGAGACCCTAAAGAACCCTAGAAGACCCTAGGAATCTATAGATAATCCTAGAAAAACCTACAAAACCCTACCAAATACTAGAAAACCTAAGAAAACCCTAGAATATCCTAGAAAATCCTAGAAAACCCTAAAAACCTCTAGAAAATCTTAGATAACCCTAGAAACCTTAGATAGCCCAAGAAAATCCTAGAAAATCCAAGAAAATCCTAGATAACCCTAGAAAACATTTAAAACCCTAAAAATCCTAGAAAACGCTAGAAAATCCCATATAACCCTAGATAACCCTAGAAAACCCTAGAAAATCCTAGACCCTAAACCCTATATGTAAATGTAGATATGAAAATGGAATAATGTTAATACCGAAATTGATGAAAGCCTGAACTCCAAAATTTGCGACGGTGACGGGAGTCTGGTCAGTCGAAAACAGAGATGATTTCACCTGCAAAGTGACCAACAAAAATTAGGAACCCTACCTAACCAAAATCATTTGAATGCTATTTTACAATCATCTATTAAATCATATAATCATCTTCATATTCAGAGCCTTTTCAATAAGAGAAAAATATTTATTTCATTCACAATGACTTTAAAGCATGCATTTGAAGTTATTTAAACTCAAACTAATAATCCATGCCACCAGCCATTAAAGGAGCCTCATCATCCTTTGGGAGTTCATAAACAACCACCTCAATTGTTGTCATCAAAGATGATACACTGCACACAAGTTTTTATAACCAAAACTATATAATAATCATAAACAAAAACAGATTTATATCCAGGTTGGATTTCTCAGCATCTCTCACGTGGCTGCGTCAAGCCGTCAACCAAGGCGGTTTTAATAACCTTCAGTGGATCAATAATTCTAGCTTTAACCATATCAATAATTCAGGAAATCCATTTCTCCATTGGACCAACAGCAACAAACGATTTCTACCATCTCCAGTCCCATTGGACAATGGAAAGAAGAACGATGGTTCTTTCTTTGATTTAGCTTCCTTTTATTGGACTTTCTCTGCATCCTATGTCACTGTGCTCTTAGTGTTGGTGACAATTCTTTGGATCAATTCTTATTGGAGAATCCTATGGTTTTATTTTGTTGTATGGTGCCTTCTTAAATGTTTTGGTCATTTTCTTGGAGATGCTTTCAGCAAGAAAATCATGAAATAAATTACTCAAGGATGTTTGGTGTGTTTTCCTATGTGCTTTGTTGAAAAGAAATAGATTTTGTGTTAGACTTTAATTTAGTAACTAGTCACTCTAGTTCTTATAAAAATATTTTATTGAATTCCATTGTTCTTTGCACTTAGATGTTGTATTTGTATGGTGATATATCCTACATGACTTTGTTAATAGGAAAATGAAAATAACAAGTTACACTAACTTAATAGTTTGCTGTGAGAACTTAATAAATAGGGATGTCAAAGGCATGCACAGGTAATCAGCTACAAGGCCAGATTTCCAGTCAAATATGTCAATTAAGATATTTGCATATTTAAGAATCACACACCCAATTTAATTTAATCTAATCTAATCTAATCTAATCTAATCTTAATAGTAATTACTACTACTCCTACTACTACTAAGTTACCTTAGGTACATGCACAAGATAGAAAAGTGCAGGTTGTCCACGAACTTCATCAAGACTGATTTCACTGAGAACTTTCTCTTCATTTATATGCCTTGGCAATGAAAGCTGAACTAATATACTTGATTGTATACATTTTTTGCCTCAAACATGAGCTAAAACTAAAAGCTTGGAATGGTAACAAGTAACATAAATCTAATACCGTGAACATCAGAGTTTGACATTGAGTTGGTGAACTTGCTTAATCAAATCGGATTCGAAAACTTATTCAGGAAGGTCAATGTCAAAGGATTTAATCCCTAATTCAGCACATGCCTTTCTCTTCATTCCCACACAACTCTATGAGTCCTTCCTGTTCCCTACTATCACCACTGCCAGCCTCGGAACCTGCAACAACACCGTCATATTACATTATTCTAATTCCCAATTTTGATTAGCTTAGATTGGGATTGGGATTGGGATTGAGTACCTTGTCGTACTTTTGAGAGGAAGCGCACTTCCTCTGCGATCTTAGATCTGATAGTTTGCGCCACCGCCTTGCCGTCGATGACGGAACAACAACGGCACGAGTGTGACAGAGCGATCGACGCCGCAGAGGTAGTGGAGCCACGACGGCGCAGTGGCAGCGGAGAGAAGATGGCGCGGCGACAGCGGAGAGGGAAGGTTGGTGAAATGGTGGAGGTGAAACAGAGAAGGCACAAATTGGGGTAGTTAATTTTTGAGGTAAAATGTAAGCGGGGAATTGAGTGAAACAAGGGACGCGGGAAGTAAAGGCGGGGAAATTTTTTGTTGATAAAAATCGACAGTAAATGCGTTGATTTTAGTTAAAATAAAAATCAACAATCTAGCCGTCTATTTTATATAATAAACCTATATCATCCATTTAATTTCAAAAAAAGATCTCCATCGTTTAACATTATCGACGACGAAAACTGTCGATATTAAAAAAAATTTTCAACCCACTATTCTGTCGACAATGTGACGATAAAAGGAGGGCGTTAGAAGATTATCAAAATAATAGACTACATGATCGTCGATTTTAATATTTTATTTCTAATCATTTCTTTTTCATTTTTCGATGACAAGCCGTCGAAAAATATCGACAGAAATCTGGTCGTCGATTTTTTACGTCGATAATTACATTGTTTCTTGTAGTATACAATTTAAACGAGATACGTGAATTCTGCTTTTTCTCATATAATACGTGTACAAACATGATACGTAGACATGAGTTTGTGCCTTATTTCGATAAAAAATCTCTAAATTATCTATTTTCATAATTAAAATATTTATTATTATTATTATTATTATTATTATTATTATTATTTTGGGATAAAGTGGCGGCTCGATTTGAAGGTTGCCTTTCCATTTGAGAGAAACACAGTGCCGGACAATTGAGTGCGCGGCCACACCTGATCCCACCACAACTTTCCTTTTTCGCATTTGGCAGTGTGGGCCAGTGGCACCGCCCAAAATCTAACCGAAAAACGGAGTAGAAGCAAACGACCGTTAGTTAGGAACGGCCGTCACCGTCAACGGTAGGGTCCATCCCTAAAATCAAACACACCCAATGAGAATACGACAGGTCACTCATCAACTTAGCTGGAGACACGACTTATTCGCCTCTGCAGAATATACGCATTCCTTTCTTTTCTTTTCCTTTCCACCTCCACGTTCCTCTCCTCATCCTCCATTTCCTTTCATTTCCCCAAGGTAAAGAGTTTTCTTACACCGATTTTTTTTATTTATTATTTAATGTTCGTTAATTAATTAATCATTTATTTTCATTTTCGTTAATGTTGCTTCCCGATATGGCAAAGAAATAGCAAACAGAGTGCGTGAACCTCTCCTTCTTTCTTTTAATTTACCCCTTCTCCGTTTATAAAGAGAGTCTTCTATATTTTCTTCTTGTAGTCACAACTCACAACTATTCACTCTTCTTTTCTCAGTATCTTTTGTTGAGATCTGCGCTTGTTTGGCTTCACTTCTTCTGAAATAGAGACTTCAATCTTGTACCGGTTAGCTTTGTTTTCTTTTTCCCGCTCTGTTAAGCTGCTTTCCCTGTGTTACTCTTCTTTCTTCATTTGGCTGATTTTTTTGTTTTGTTTTGTGTTAGTTCACGAACTCCGATCGCTTTCAATGTATTGTTATCAGTTTTGCTTCTTCTAATTTTTGAATCTTTACCTGATTCATTTTGAATCGCGTTTGTTTTCCGCAAAGTATCTCTCTGTTATATTTTCTTGAGGTTTTGTGGTTGTTAGTCGAGTAGAAGGTTATTGTTTCTGATTCGATTTTCACAGATCTGTTTTCGTTTTGGTCTTGATATTTTCTACAGTCTCTTTCGATATTTTCCATTTTCTTTCTATTTCCTTATTCGATAGAAAACGTTTTCGACTTGGAAATGGAAAACGTTGCCTATGCAGAAACTTTTGCAGGATCCTTGCATGTGTTCGTGTTATGTAAATCATCGCTTTTGTTCTTTGAAGTTGATTTATTTTGTTTCTTGACTGTCAGTGGGAATCCGAAGTTGCAAGACGCCATGACTGAAATCGTGACGGAAACTGCGAATGTAAGTTATAAGTGATAATTAGTTCGTAACTATAACCATACACAGTGCTTGTGACTCTGCTTTTTATTGGGAATCTTAGATTGGGAAAGAAACAAATCGTATCTATTTTTAATTAGGATAATTAGTGTCGGTATTCACACGGCAAATCGTGTTACTTGTGATGATTGACTTTTATGATGTCATTGATATAATATTACTTTATCTTATAAGTTTGCTTTCGATGATCCTAGACAGTAGAAAGGAATTATTCGAAAGATTTTTTTTATAATTTTAAAATATATATAATAAGTGAGATTATGCTCCCTTATTGTATAGAAATAAAGTAGTTGCTAGTACTATGTTAATTAATGATTTATATTTCAGGCTGAAGAAACGGTTCCAGTTCCCCCAATTGAGATTCCAGAAAAAGTTCCCATGCCTCTTTATTCCTCCCATCCACCTCTTAATGAGAGGATTATTTCATCCATGACCAGGAGATCTGTTGCTGCACACCCTTGGCATGACCTTGAGATTGGTAAGCATGCATTCAGCAATATGGTGAAAAAATTATGACATGTTATTAATTCAATCACTATGTTCTCTGCTTCTTTTTTGTTAGTATTATTATTTTTAATTGGTTTGCCTAGCTAATAGTAATTTCTCCTCAATGTAGGACCAGGAGCTCCACAGATCTTCAACTGTGTAAGCATATCATGACTATCTTTTATTCTTTCTTTCCTTTTTTGTTTCTCCATTTTCCATTAAATGCTATATGCTATATATAATATTAGAATTGGCACTTAGATAGATAGATGCAGAACATTTCTTCTATTTGGCATTTGATGATAATCAGTATAGTAGTACAGATTTTTTTAACTTTTTATTATTTATTTATTTTGAAGTTGTTCACTGAATTGAATATTTTTTTTTACTTTTTCAATGGACGTAACATAATATTTTAATCCCTGCTGAGATTAGATTTGATCAATTTTGTAATGCAATGTGGCTGAGTGTTCTAGGTGGTTGAGATTGGGAAAGGAAACAAAGTCAAATATGAACTTGACAAGAAGTCAGGACTTATTAAGGTAGGTTATAATAATGATTGCTCAGTTATTTCACTTATATACTTGATTGTGAGATCTCTTGCTGAATATGAGTGGATCTTGTACAGGTGGATCGTGTGCTTTACTCATCAGTTGTGTATCCCCACAACTATGGCTTTATCCCACGAACTATCTGTGAGGACGGTGATCCCATGGATGTCTTGGTTATTATGCAGGTACTTTGTTTGTTCAATATTTCAACGTTTTCCTGTAAGCATCATGCTTATCTTCATATGGAAGTATTGCAACTTCATTATGTATAAAGCTCCTGCAATTGTCTGCATATTATGTGTCTTATGAAGTATCAAAGTAACATTAACCACCAACTTTTAAAATCGTTAACATAGATTTCTTACTAAACTATATTCTGCTGATCCAAAGTTTAATCATGTCAAGACATCGGCAGATGTACTATTATTTGACAAATTCAGCTAATGATGAATAAATTCTTTTGCACATTTGAGTCCATGGCTTGGTGGTTGTCTCTCATGCATGTCTCATCGCCTCTCCCAAATACCCCCCTAAAGTCTTCCATCTGAGTCATACAACTAATAAAATATTTTCATTTATAATAAGATGTATCTTAGTCATTGTGGTATATACTTATTCTGTGGCTAAGCCTTGCTGATACTCGGACAGGAGCCAGTTCTTCCAGGGTGCTTTCTTCGTGCCAAAGCTATTGGTCTCATGCCTATGATTGACCAGGTATATTTACATTCCCCTTTTCCCGGGTATGAAGAACTTCTCCTTTGATCATTGAATATCGAGAGCCGTTTATTCCAACGAAATACAGGGTGAGAAAGATGACAAAATAATCGCTGTCTGTGCTGATGATCCGGAGTATAGACACTACAATGACATCAAGGAGCTTCCTCCACATCGTTTGGCTGAGATCCGTCGTTTCTTCGAAGACTGTATCCTTCCAAAAGACAATTGAACACGCTGGTCCATTAAGGGCCGCACATTGAAATATATTTTAGTTTTTCCTTCACAAATGAATTAGATAAGAAGAATGAGAACAAGGAAGTTGCTGTAAATGACTTTCTGCCTGCTTCAACTGCATTCGAAGCGATCAAGCACTCCATGTAAGCAACTTCCATCTCACTTCGACACTTGAGATTTGTTTACTTTGTCCTGGCTAATTGGGAACCTGTATTGGTTCAAAAGTTTTGCGGTTACTATTTCTCCTTTCTCGTTAATAAATAAGTCGTGTGTGATGGCTGATATAACTTTGTTCTTTTGGTCAATTCTGAAGGACTCTATATGCTGACTATATAGTGGAGAGCTTAAGGCGGTAATCGTTGAAGCTGGCTCCGGATTTGTTTGGTCGATCTCCTCCTGTCCGTCGGAAAACTTTTGAATATAATTAAATAGTAATATGATGATTATGGCGAAAAGAAGTAAACCTTTGTAATCTAGTTGCATGTGTGATGTGTCTCTCATCACATGCTTAGTTTATTTCCAGAGACAGTTGTTTAGTTTCAAGCACATTTTGACGTCTGTACTGCTTAATATCAAATTCGGTCAGTTTGTCTGGCCTTTACCTCTCAAATGAATCTACTGAAATGGAAAAACCACCCATGTTAAGTGCGGATTCTCATTTGTCAAAATATAGATGGAAATTTTTATATAAATAAATTAAATATTTTATTTACCAATATATGTAATTTAGGAGGCATTTACTAATTTATGTATTATTTATTTCGCTTACAGTGTAACAATTATAAACTTATTTTGTTTATATTTATTGTGTAAACGAGATAAATGATGTTTTTGTTTGGCTTTATCTCATTTGCAAACTGAGAAATGTGAAGTTTTAAAAAATATACATATTTCGTTTGCAATGTAAACGAGATAGGTTCATGACTAAACGAGATATATGTATCATTATAAAAAAAATATGATTTAAATGATATTAATTTAATTTTTATTTTAAATTAATTTAATTTTTTAATAATTACTAATATCTTAACATGGTTGTTAATACTAATATCTTAAAATGATTACATTATATATTTAATACAATTTAATTTTATACTCAAAAGGTTATAATAGACGAGATATGCTCATAATTATGTATAAACGAAATAAATAATGTTCTGTACCTCCTAAATTATATTTATTGATAAATAAAATATTTAATTTATTTATATAAAAAAATTTTCCAAATATGGATCGTCTATGGGCTATGGTCACTTCGTCACATCTTTAGTTGGCCTCATTACGGTGTTCCTAACATCTTTGAAAAATTATTCTTTTATTTATTGTGACTTTTGTACTTAATACGGAGGCAAAATGTTTTGGATATTGTGACATTAAGAGTGTATTATGCCTATATTATGTAAATTTAGTGTAATTCGTTATGAGATTGATTACTGTCACAACAAATTGCACTATCAAATTCAAGAAGTGACAAATTTTTTGAAAACCTGAATAACAATTTAAGAAAGGACAATTTTTTCACTAATTTATTTAATATGTGAATGTTAGTAACGATTTGTGTAATTTTTTTTTGTGTAAAGAGGATTCTTGACTCTGTTTATTTCCTTTTGTTTCTTAAGAAAGGACAAAATCTTTTCACTAATTTTTTTTAATAGGTAAATGTTAGTAATGATTTGTGTATTTTTTTTCTGTATAAAGAGTATTCGCGACTCTGTTTATTCCCTCTTGTTTTTCTTTTTCGTCTTGCTTCTCCCCTCTTGATTCTATTATTATTTTTCTTCTTTAGACTTATATGCTATTTTTTTGGAGCATTTTAATATAAGTTTACTATAGTTAAATTTTACCAAAAATACTTGAAGGTGTGATATTTATGTGTAATAATCCATGCATATTTGTTATTTCATTTACAGAATTGTTCGAGGAGTTTAAGAGTTATATTTGCTAAAATATAGATCCTCATACACCAAAGAGGGTGATGAGTATTTCATATAAGCGACCTATATTAGTATTCGGTGTGTTTATCCAATTTCAAATGATGTACATCACCGATGATGTATGTTTGCAAGAGATGTTTCTCAATCTATTGTCAAGCTCAATCACAAGTGTCTGTCGTTGAGCTATATATGGAGTTCGAATAATTATCTAATATTGTTGAAGAACTTGAGCTAGATTTTGATTGGGAAGGTTATATCAGTAAAAGCAAAGAGGAAAATGATGAAGGAAATTATGAAGTCATTGATCCCAACACAAATGAGATCAAGCGGACTGCACCATCGAGTCAGATGTAGAGGACATGGCTAATGCACTAGCAAGTGAGCATCTATTCGGAGAGCCTCTTTTATGTACGCTTTGGAACTCGATGCCATGAATGCACTAGAGTTTCCAGACTATACCAATGCAGGTTTGTAGTTGCGAGCACCATATTTTAATTAGTAAGTTAAATATTTAATTTGTGGATTAAGATCTTGCAATATATATATATATATATATATACCCCTGTCGCGATTTATGCGTATTTCGCATTTAAACAAAAACTGTGAGCGCGATTTTTGGCCATTACGTATCCCAACATAAATCGTTGAAGAGGTGTAGTGGTTTACGTTGATTTGGAATCCGTGGGACCCCTCTCACCGTTTATATAGTTTTGTAAAAAATTGCATTTTCATATGCAATTTACAAAAGTTGTATTTCGATAAATTTAAAGTCCAAATATTTTATTTTGGTGATTTGTCTTAAACTAAAGTGTACGTTATTAATTGTTGATGCATTCTAATTTTTTTAACCTGAAAAGTTATTTATGTTTTTGTTTAGACCTATATAATTTTTTACATTTTTTTAGTTTATGTGAATGTGTTAAACTTTATAATGTTTTGTGTAATTATTATTATTATTATTATTATTATTATTATTATTATTATTATTATTATGTTGTTGTTGTTGTTATTGTTGTTAAGGGTGTTTAGAATTTACCCAATCTTTTTTTTTTCCCAAAAATCCATTCAACCTTTTAGTGCATTTATTATTTTTCACCTATTGCCTTCGAATGACAATTTTACTTTGTTCAACATCTACCAACCCGTTATAACATAAAAACACAAATATCCACCTGTCTCACCAAAAAGTTACAATATTAGCAACTGGCCTAGTAAGCTCTTTTGAAAAAAATAAACAAAAATCTTA
Organism: Arachis duranensis; assembly: GCF_000817695.3. Lineage (NCBI taxonomy): Eukaryota > Viridiplantae > Streptophyta > Magnoliopsida > Fabales > Fabaceae > Arachis > Arachis duranensis. The sequence continues at coordinate 100,576 of NC_029777.3, forward strand.
CTGTATTAACATGTGATTATAGTTTAACTATGATAGAGGAGAAGATAGAGATGGAACAATGGAGACCGATGAGAATAAACATAGAAGGACTACATATTTCACACCTCCTATTTGCTGACGATCTTTTAGTTTTTGGGGAAGCTAGCAAGGAACAGGGGGAAAATATCTTAGAATGTATGGCAGAATTTTGTCGAATGTCTGGTATGAAAATAAGTGTCTCAAAAACAAATATCTTATTCTCTAACAATGTAGGAAGAGCAAATCGGAAGGCTATCGTTGATTTGTGCCATTATCAAGAACAACAAAGTCTGAGAAGGTACTTGGGTGCTATGCTAACAAACCATAGGAAAAGGCAAAGAAAAGTTCAAGAATGTGATTGATAGAATGCAGAGCAACGTAAAAGGGTGGAAGGTTCAATGTTTATCCTTAGAGGGAAAAATTAGTATTGTAAAGACTGTCCTATGTCCACTTCAAAACTTTGACATGCAGCATTCAAAAATACCTAAAGGGGTCTGTCAACAATTAGAGAAGATGCAAAGAAGTTTCATTTGGGGAGAAGTACAAGGCCAGAAAAAAATGTACCATGTGAGCTGGAATACTTTGTGTCTGCCAAAACAGATGAGGGGTATTGGAATGAGAAAATTAGACATTGTTAATGATGCTTTCATTATGAAGATGATTTGGAATTTATGGACTAAACCGAACTCTCTCTAGGCACAGATAATGTACAATAAATATATAAAAGGAAAGAAAGATGAGGTTGGAAGATCCTACAGAACAAATGACTCTCCTCTGTAGAAAGAGATGACAAAATTATGGGGTAAATTACAAGACAGTTGTCACAAGATTATTGGAGACGGCAAAAGCACCTTGTTCTGGTATGACAAGTGGGTAAAGGAAGAAAATTCCTTAATCAGAGATGCCATCAATCCAATTCCAAGAAAAAAAGAGAATTAAACTGTCTCAAAATATGTAAATCAGAATGGTAACTGGAATTTCGAGGAACTTAGTCATTTGCTCCCATCATCAATTATTGATAAAATTAAATCCATCCCTCCTCCCAATGAAGGTCACACGAATTTGATATGCTGGAATCATACCTAATGGTATATGTTCAATTGCCTCGGCCTATAAGAACTTGTTCCCAGTCAATAACACTCATAATGACATAAGATGGAGCAACATATGAAAGCGGAAGGGACAAGAACGAGTGAAGATTTTCATATGGCAGCTTGCTCATGGTCGATTACTTACAGCAAGTAGAAAAGCAAAATTCATGGGAACAAATCCCAATTGTCATCACTGCAGGAGCCAGCAAAAAACCATTATTCATGTGATGAGAGACTGTCCTAAGGCAGCAATCATATGGAAACAGATTATCAATCCGACAGTGGCAGCCACTTTCTATGGCACGAATCTCCATAACTGGATCATGCTAAACCTGGAGAATAATATTGGTAAATCTTCTCTTTTTTCTTGGAAAGACGAATTTTTTATTACATGTTAGTATTTGTGGAAATGGAGAAATCAAGAGGTTCACTCCGCACCTTTTGATAGACCTCAAAATGCTGTGTTGATAATTAGAAATGCCATAAACCAGTCAAAGGAAGCTTTCAAGAAATTGAACATAAAAAAAGGAGGACAAGTGATAGCAGAGACAAGAACTGAATGGAAACCTCCCCTTATTGGATGGGTGAAACTGAATACAGATGGATCAGTAATAGAAAATGTGAAGACGGCGGGTTGTGGTAGATTGATTCAGACTCATGAAGGTGATTGGGTAGGAGGATTCATGGCAAATTTGGGAAATTGTCATGCCTTCCAAGCAGAACTATGGGGTGTCTTTCATGGCCTCAGCATGGCATGGGACTTGGGGATGAGGAGAATAATTATCGAGACTGATTCGATGGAAGTTTACAAAGAAATAAGTAAAGAAAGGAAAATCCAAAATTACAACTCCTTGGTTAGAGAAATTCAAAAACTGAAGGATAAGCCTTGGGAGATCAAAGTCATGCACACACATAGAAGTGGCAACACCTCTGCTGACCACTTGGCCAAAGCTAGTATAAGAAAACAATTTGAATTTTATTTTCTTGATAGCCCACCTGAAGAGATGAAAGATATCCTTATAAATGATGTAAATAGGGGCATTAACCCCTCCAAGTAGTTATTTTTCTTTTCTTGGGCTTAGGCCCCGTTGGTTTACCAAAAAAAAAACTATGATCAGCAACCGACTAACTATGATAAGTCTATCTGCATCAACCTGTGCTTGCAGGCTTTTAGGTTCACAGGTTCCTATGTAGCACAGAAGAATAAAGCCATGTGTCATTGCATAGAAGAGACACCTCAGAATTCATATATATGAATGTTCCTCCAATTCATACCAGAGATTTTTTCTTTTTTCATATCCTGGGATATATCTGTTTTTAGTGCACCAAATTTATTTCCTGAAAAAAATTATTCGGACTTTAATTTTTAGAATATAATTTTTTTTCTGGAGTTTACGGCAAGTTTGTCGCACCTCTAGCTAATCTTATTATTTTTATAAAGTTTGTCGTATCTCCGACGAATTTCACCTCAAATTCACCCAACTATAAAACGCAAAGGGGAGACCATTTCATTTTTCACTTTTACAACTCACTTTCACTTTCACTTTCACTTTCACTTTCACTCTCACTCTCATTTTCACTTTCATTCTCTTCATTCTCATCTTCTATTCTCTTGTGAAGTATATTTCTTTGGACATTGTTAAAGTTTTTTATCTCCTCGGTTTGTTAGTTTCAGGCAATTATGTTCTTCTATTTTTTCTTTTCTGTTTGATTTACTTTTGTCTATTATGTTAATACAATATGTTTCTTTAGTTAGTTAGATTAAGTTATTAATTAAATATTAATTAGTTTGATAATTAGATGATATATTTAGTTTAGTTTACATGACCATGTGTGATTTTAGTTTAGAATATGTGAAATAATCATGTGATTATGAATGAATAAATGTTGGTTAAGAAAAAAAAATCTTTTTGATTATTGTTTCGTTTGAACTAATTATAATTAATTTTGGTAATTCTATTCTTCTGTTTTTCTTTTTATTTTATTATTGGCAAATGTGGTTGGTAATAATTTAGTTAATTTTAAATTAAGTTATTTTATTTAGATTACTGTTTAAGTCCAATAGATTATATTATTTAGACTTAGTTTGAATATGTCTAATAAAAATTTAATTAATTTAAAATTATTTTATTGTAATTTATGCTATTAGAATGAAATTTCATGGAGCAAGACTTGTTAAAGTATGGAGATATCCTTATAAGCTGAATCAGATTGACAACATAGCACGCAAACTCCTCCGAGTAGTACACTTTATAGCTCATATTTTTTATATGTTTGAAATTTGAATTTGTGTAACTCTTTTTTTTATTGATTTATTTTGTTTGGCAAGCGTTTTTGATCTTGCGTACTAGAAAAAATTTATTGGAACGTCTGCATGAGCAGATTAGGTCAAACATTGTCCTTCTAATATTTCTTCTAACGGTTCCACTTAAAGAAAAATCATCAACAGTATCTACAGATGATCCTCATCTCCCAAATTCGACAAGAAAAATAAATAATTCAAACAGATGAATATTTGTCCAACAGTTGTGCCACACCTTAAAAGACATATGTCTTTGTTATCACATAACTGATACCTAATTTAAAAAACATAAAATATTCTCAAAACCTAAACTCTAATAAAAATAATACAAAAATAACCATCACAACTATAATTTATGATATACTTTTTGTAAAACAAAGAGTTATCTATTTCGGATAGATATTTGTAGTAAATTTTTTTCACTCTCTTCGTGTGTTGTTGGCCAATGAAATACAATATTAAATTCTTTAACGCTATTAGACTGTTGACTTCAGGTGTCATGTATGTAATTACTGGTTGAGTAAACCTAAATATGATAGAACTATCTTTATCATATACTATTTCATTATCATAATGAATAGATAGTAATGAAATTCTAAACATTATATAAAATAAATTAAAAGATTGATATCAAAGAGAAGAAATAGCTACTAATATTGAGTTTTGTTTTTACTATGTCTAAATATTTATGGAGGAATCTGCTCAAAATTCACTAGGAATATGACAAATTTCATATAAAATTTGAAATTCATTGAAAATACAGTAATTTCTATAAAAATAATGAAGTTCGCCAGAACTACGACGGACTCGACATAAACTCAAAAAAATATATTCTAATAATCAAAATCTAAATAATTTTTTTGTGAAAATAATTTTTTTTATTTTATATTAGAAGAAATCCCCAAATATTATCTTTTTCGCTTGGTCCAAGTAGTAACCAGAGTTGCTCAAAGGATAGGCGAGCCCAAAAACAAATTCCGATAGCTACACTCCACATTGACTCACTCACTCACACGCAACGCAACCAATAACCAATCAAAATGCAAAAAATATCTGGCGGTGGTTCGTGGGACTGTGAGGGCCGAAAGGCGCACGCATACAATACAAACCGATAAACTCGTAAACCCTTCTCCCGTTCCGTTTCTTTTCTCCCTCAGGTCAATCTCACACTTCAAAAATAAAACCCTTCTTCTACCCTCCCTTTATTTTTCGCTGAGAACTCTCATCAAACACCATGAGCTCCTTCAACAACAGCAACAACCCCAACTTGGACAACCTCCTCCTCCAAACTCTCATGGACAGGCTCCACCTCCGCGCCCCAGTCAACAACCCCTTAATCTCTCAGTCCCTCGAGGACTTCCTCTTCGACGACGACGATGACGACGAAGAAGAAAACGAAAACGATATCTTCGGCCGCCAAAACGACGACGCAAGGTCTCAGCTCGCGAAAGAGGAGTCCAAGCTCGAGAGGGAGATCATCAAGGTCATCCTCAGCGGCACCACCGATTCCCTTAAGCCGAATTCGGGCCAGGCGGTTACGGTTCGCGACCACCACATCTGCGTCGGATTTCATGAAGAGAAGGGATCCGATTATAGGGTTTGGGAGTGGCACGGTCACATTATGATGTTTGATGAGGAGCATGGGTACTCGCCAGAGTACATCTACGGTAACTACTTCGAGAGGTTGGTTCCCAGAACCAATCGTCCTGGTGGTGCTGGTGTTGTTGCGCCGGTGAAGGAGGGGGATGAGGAGGAGGAGGAGGAGGAGAAGGAGGAGAAGGAGGAGGAGAAATCCGGGAATTTAGGGCTCAGGGAATTGATTGATTCTAATGATTCAAATGATTCCAAGGATTCAAGTGGCAGTCGCATTCTTCATCGGAACATCAACGCTGGGTCTCCAAGGTTTCCTTTCAATAGAGTTTCTCTCTCTTATTAGTTACATTTTTTCCCTAGTTTTATATAAACTATTCTTTAATTGATTGATATTTGTGAACTGTGATCAATATTGTTGCTGCTGAATGTGCTTGTGTAGTTAGACCGATTCTTTTATTTTATTTTTTTCCCTAGAATAGTTTTGAGGAAATGATCTTCATATGTTGATGAAGAGATATAAGACACTGTCTTATAGGCATAGTTACATGAATTGACCAATTACCAGATTGCATTCCATCATGTAACTATGCTATAGGGCTAGTATCTAATTTGCTTTTTAGAATTGAAAATTGTTTTATTCTGGTCCTGGACTCTGTGTGCAGATCGTTTAGACCATGTTACAGAACGTATCCTTATGACCTTATGTTATGCCGAGTCACTTATAACTTATTTTGAAGAGAAGCCTGTCTGTCATCTGATTTGCTTGCAAGATAGCTAATTAAGTAGTTCTCAAGAAGGCATCACGAAGTAGAGATTGCAGGAATGGGTGGGATACATGGCGAGTTCCATAGGCCGTAGCAAGGGTCTTCTTGAAAAAGAAGGATGTCATAACCATTGTCCATATTTATAGTAGATAGAGTCTCAATTTGGATTGTAGTGCTGATTGAGGTTTTCTCTGACTTGATTATGCACATTGCAAACGTTGATCTTTAGGTTCTGTCTGCTATATGAAAATATTGTTCATAAATGCAGGAGATGGTATTGCAAATAGTTGCAAGTACAGTTTTTGACTTAGGCTTCTCTTGTCACCAAAATATGGTCTTGATCCTCCTCCTTCGGCTTTCATTGTGTCATTCCCATAATTTTCAAATTCATGTGATTAATAAGTCAGTTGTTGATTAGAGTGTCTAACTGTCTCTGACTTTGCATTCAAACTTGTCGACACATCCCCCTTTTATGTTGTCTATGTCTGGCTGATTTGCTTTCATTTGAAGATTTGGAAGTAACAGAGATGTTCTCATTTGTAACCAACTTGCTGTGGCCTTATTATAGATTTGCTGTGAACTTAGTGCTACTCTAATGTGACCAATGTTCTGAATTTACCCATGCCTACAGCCTGTCATAGTTTCCTTTCCTTTCATTTTATTTTTAGGTTCTATTGTCTTCTGGCTTTTCCTTTTACTCAAAAATGAATATTTAATGCATCAAATGTTGAATTCAAATGAACTAAAAAAAATATTGGAATATTCCATTTTCTGCATTATTTTAATTTCTTGTTGTTGTCTTTGAATATTATATCTCTTTGGAATTCTAAGATCAGTGGTAGTGTCAAAATTTAGGCCTAAGGAATCACTAATCATTACTTACCCGAAGTTAAGGACTTAAGGTACTTTAATTAGATTCACATGCATATCAAGAGGTTTGAGTGTCAGTTCTTTCAGTTATGTTTGTCCCAGCATTAATTAAGAAACAGGTAACTATATTATTTTCAGTATTTGTGGACTGTAGTGATAACCTGTTTCGCTCAATTCCACGTTGGAGTAGCCTTTTCACACTCTTCCATATGATGATGTCCATGTATGTGGAGTGTCCTCAACTTGTGCTAAATTTTCCCATTTTTTATGTCCACTACTTTTTTTTAGTTCTCTGGTGGCAGCTAGAGTTTTTCTATTGTCTTCTTTGTGGTAAGTGAAGTTTTGCTACTGATTTGAACATTGTATGTGGTTCATATGCTTGACTGCTCTCATGTTCACCTATGCTGAAATTTCAGGTACTAGATATGGATTTGTTCTTTCAACAACAGTTCAAGTTCAATGTATTGCAAGCAAACACCAGCACCAGAATCAATATTCCCTTTGTTCAAATATTGATTTCCTGTTTTACACAGCACACGTCTCAGAATTAAGCCTGCGTCTGGGTGTCTCTTTGAGCTTCAAATTATTACTGGAATTTATTGGAAGTGAAGGATGTGAGACGTAGTATTTTACGATATACTATTATCTTTGCTCAGCTAATTAATTTTAGCAATTTTTGTCAACTTCCATATGTTCATTAAAGCTAAGCTGTTTTCACGGTAGATTCCTGGATGGTTGTTTCTTCGCATTCAGATTTTGGGACAGTGAGTTTTAAATGCAGAAATGTTTGAAAATAAAATATACCAAATGCGTTGTTTGTGATACAAGCATTATATTCAAGCAACATGCTATGCTTCCAGTTATATTTCCTTGAACATGTTCACAGGGCCTTATGTATTGATTTTTTTTTTTGGGGTCGTGGTATTTATTTTAGGAAAAAAACTCTGAACGGCCTGACAATTATCTCGAAAGACAATGAGATTCTTAACAAAAAAAAAACCCAATCCGGTCCCTAAGCTATATTTTTATGGGACTAATTAGCCCCTGTACCAAAAACAATCAATGTTGTTTTTTTTTTGCACAAGGCTAATCAGTCCAAAAAAAAAGATCAATGGCTGAGTTGGGTATTTTTTTTTTGGACCTCGTAGTCCTTTCGAGGTAATTGTTATGATGGGGGTATTCACTCTTGATTTTAACCTATGGAGTGACACATCGCCACTTTGTTGAGTACACAATATTTTGTTAAGTCATCGTATTCACGGGTCAAATATATTTTGGATATAATAATCATTTGATACTCATCCAATACACCTGTCATTTGTATTCAATTGTTTTTAATTACCAGACAAGATATCTGAACCCAAAACCAAAACCAAGTATGCTTCTCTATGATTGGCTAACACCCTTGTGGCCAGTAAAAAATCGGCTGAACCCTTCCCCTTCTCCACTAAGCATTAGACCTTTAGACCAGACGTGTATTATCAAAGGTGTTAATTATAACATCTCTTTCTTGTAATACGTTTCACGCCTTTTGAGTGATCGCATATCTTTTCTTCAACGTTGGCTGCCATGAGAGGTGGCTTTGTGAGGGGCGGAGCGGCCAGCCACATGGACCCAGGAAGGAAAGACGAATGGTGGAAGGGGCACCCAAATAGCAAAAAAGTCAGAAAGTCTTCTGGAGAATAGAAATTTACAAGAGAGGAAGCTCTAGTCCCAAGGATGGAGGAATGGATGGAAGAAGGTGAAACTGCACATGAAAATACTACGGAAGTAGTTATCGAAAAGGCCAATAGAAGTAGAAGAGCACCCGAAACAGGGAGGACCCTCAAGGAATGGTTGTTTGCCCAAGCAGTAAAGGCAGGAAAATCTAAGGAGAATGTAAATCGACCTGTGAAGATCACTATGGAAAAGGAAAAGAGGAGCGACAAGGACCAGGAAGAAGAGGTGCAGGAAGTCTTCGTGGAGAAAACTGCTGAAGGGCTTTTCAACAAATGAGGTCAAAGCCGAGCTAAGGAAAGACTGATGGAACTCTTTGATAGTCAAGTTGTTAGGCAAGAAGATCTCTCTGCTTGCGCTAAAAAGGAGATTGGAGGTGATGTGGGCTAAAGTGGGAAGCATTGATGTGATAGATATAGGTAATGATTTCTTCTTGGTTCGTTTTTAAAATTCTAAGGATCTTGATTTTGCATTAATGGAAGGACCCTGGAAGGTGTTGGACCATTATCAAGTTATTCAGCTATGGAAACCTGATTTCAATCCTTATAATACTCAAACAGAGACCATTGCAGCCTGGATTCGCCTACCAGGCCTTGCAATCGAATATTACAACCACATGATACTGGAGAAAATTGGTAATATTGTTGGGAGAACCCTTAAGGTTGACACCAACACATCTCAAATTTTCAGAGGTAAATTCGCAAGGATTTGCACTGAAGTCGATCTGCAGAAACCGCTTGTATCCAAATACCTTATCAATGGGGTGTCTCACATTGTAGAATTTGAAAGGCTGCACCAAGTGTGCTTTGTTTGTGGTAGAGTGGACATGAAAAAAAGGACCGCCCGAAAGTGAAGAAAACTATGACAAACCAAGGAAGCATAGTGGAGAAGGTGAGAGCAGAAGAGATCACAAGGGAGGAAAACGTCATCAACGATGACAATAGCATATCGGAGAAGGAAAGAGGTAAAGGGGTAATAGTGGAAACACAAGATCCCTATGGCCCCCTGGATGCTTGTGCAACGTACAACACGTGGCAAAAAGAACAACAACGCATGAGAAGGTACAAGTAGTGGGGTTCCTGCAAAAGGCAAAGAGCAGAGGATCGTGGAGACAATAGCACCTCCCTCCAGGTTTGTTGCGCTGCAAATGGATGAAGGCAATGAAGGTTTCATACATATTAAGGAAAAGGACAAAATTAATGAAGGACAAACAGAAACTACCAGGCTACAAGGGGAAAAAAGTGAAGCAAAAAGGGAAGAAAAGAATAATGACTCAAAAAGAAAAACAAACACAAAACTCAACCTATAAAACACAGAACCCGGAATCAGCCCACTAATAAAAACAACTTGCCAAACAAACCAAGACCTAACCTTTCTAGGTCCGTCACCAAAAAAGTCCAAGAAGAAAACAAAAATATGATAACCAGCCAACAACAACAGCCTGCCCAGAACCCGACCCAAAACTTCAATAATAACCAGCCCATAACTCTTGTACACCACACCCACCCCATCGATAGTAACACCCAAAACCAAAACTTGCAACTTGAATCCCAATCTCACCACTTCAAAGAAAATTGGACTAAAATGGAGAGTGATACCTCACCACAATCGTCAGAGGTGGTGGAATCAATCCTGGACGGAATGAATTTGGATAAATCCCCTAATCTAACGTCCTAAGGATTTGAATCAATGGATTCAGAGGTTCTTATGGAAGTCATGGAAAATTTTGAGTAGGAAAACGGCAACAATGGAGCCTTGAACAAGGACAGCCCCACTGATTTAGGGGATGAGATGTAGTGCCAATAAAGGGGTTCTGCCCCATATAAAACCAGGTACTCTGAGACGTGGTTGCTTTATCTTGGATTTTTCTGTTTCGTCTTTCTCTTGCTAATGATATGAAGATTTTGTCATAGAATATTAGAAAGTGTGCGAATAAGTCTACAATTCGTACACTCGAAGAGATTGTTAACCAACATAGGCCAGATATTATATTTTGGTTGAAACAAAGTGTAGTTAAGATACTGCAAGCAGAGTAATCAAAGAGATGGGCTTTAGAGCATTTTGAAAGAGGCAATAGGTTTTGTAGGCAGAATATGGATTTTATGGAACAACGATGATATTGGGCTGAGAGTTAATATTTTCCAACAGCAATTTATTCACTTGGAGGTGAAAGATTTGAAGAACAGAGAGTGGTTTTTGACGGCAGTATATGCAAATTCTCACCCCGTCAGAGGAGGATCTTGTGGGAGGCCCTAAATGAAATAGCCAGAGATATGAGAAATGAGTGAATGTTGATTAGAGATTTCAATGTCATCATGGGAGATACAGAAAAAAAGGGAGGAGCTCCCATTGATGTTACAGCTTGTAATCATTTTAGAGGCTGGGTAGAAGAGTGTTGCTTGATTGATTTGGATTTTATTGGTTCTAAGTTTACTTGGATTGGTGGAATTAGAGAAGATAGAGAAAGGGTCTTCAAAAGGCTCGATCGTGCCTTAGCTAACTCAGAATGGAGAATGGCCTTCCCAGATGCAACAATTAATGTGCTCCCAAGGGTGAACTCTGACCCCCACTCTTTGCTAGCAGATTTAGATCCAAGAAGATTTGATAAGGGGGAGAAGCCATTTCGTTTTGAACCAAATGTGGCTAACCCATCCAGAGTTTACAGACTTCATATAACACTCTTGGAGAAAGGACTTATCTATTCCGAAAGCATTGGAATCACTTAAAAGCAACCTAAAAACTTGGAATGTGGAGGTGTTTGGACATGTAACAAAGAAGAAAAGAAGAATTCTCAATCGGCTCCAAGGAATTCGAAAAGCAGCATCCTATGGCAACAATCCGTTTCTCCAAGGATTAGAGAAAGAGCTGAAACAAGAATTGGAGACCATTTTGAACCGTGAAGAAATTCTTTGGTTGCAAAAATCTTGACAACAATAGATTGTAGAAGGAGATAGAAATACAAAATACTACCATACAAAAACACTCAATAAGAGAAGGAAAAATCGTATTATTCAGTTGAGAAGACAAGACGACAGCTGGTATGAGAACAGTAAAAAATTGATGGAGTTAACTTTGAACTTTTACAAAGAGCTGTATAAAGAAGATAATGACAACAGGGCTCCTGGATATGAAGTCATCAAAGCTTTTCTGTTCAACATAGGCTCATTGAAAGCCCTAGGTGAGGACGAATTCCCAGCTCTTTTTTTTCAAATAAAATTGGCAAACCCTTGGTGAATCTTTTGTGTAGTTTATCACTTTTCTATGAAATAATCCAAGTGAAATTGCAAGTGTAAATCAGTCTCTTCTGGCACTGATTCCCAAAAACAACCAACCAAAATTTATAAATCAGTTTTGTCCAATATCCCTGTGCAATGTGGTGTACAAAACGCTCACAAAAATACTGGTGGAAAAGCTAAAACCCCTATTGAACGACAGAATCTCTCCCTATCAGTCCAGTTTTGTCCCAGGTCATATTATCCATGATAACATAATCATTGCTAAGGAAATGATACATGATATGAAAAGGATGAAAGGAAGAAAAAAGTTCATGCCCATCAAAATTGATTTCGAAAAAAAGCATATGATAGAATAAATTGGAGCTTCATTAAAATGGCCTTAGAAGAAATGGGGTAAACAAAAAGATGGTGGAGATTATAACGAGCTGTAAAACATCGGTCTCTTACAAAGTCCTATGGAACGGGTGCAAAATAGACGCCTTTTCTCCTACTTGTGGCATTAGGCAAGGAGACCCATTATCTCCGTATCTTTTTGTCATTGCTATAGAAAAGCTTTCTCACATGATTGAAGATAGAACGATTGAAGGTTGCTGGAAACCAATGGGAGTTGGAAAAGACGGACCTATGATATCCCATTTGCTTTTTGCCGATGACTTACTACTATTTGCCGAAGCCTCAAGGGAGCAAATGGAAATGCTATTAAGCACTCTTAGTGAATTCGGTGAAGCCTCGTGGTTAAGGATAAATATGGCCAAAACGTCTATCCTCTTCTCCAAAACTGTTACAACAGAAGAGAAAAATGCCACTACCAGTGTATGTAACTTTAATGAAGTTCCTTGTCTGGGCCGCTATCTGGGAGCCATGCTCACAAACTCAAGAAAAAGAAAAGACAGCTTCAAGACAACCATAGAGAGAGTTAAAAGGAAGCTTAAGGGATGGAAAACAATATACTTGTCTATAGCGGGAAGAATCACATTAGTTCAATCAGTCATCAGCCCTTGTCTTAACTTTGATATCGCACACAGCAAGATTCTGATTGGGGTTTGCAAGGAAATAGAAAAACTCCAAAGAAGCTTTATTTGGGGAGAAGAGAATAATAATAAAAAACTGCATGTTATTAGCTGGGAGAAAATGTGCAAGCCCAAAGTTCAAGGAGGATTGGGAATTCAAAAGCTCAGTTTGATGAATAGAGCATTCCTCATGAAAAATTTTGTGAAGAATCTTGACAGAGAAAGAATTGTTGTGGGTCAATGTGATTTATGCTAAATATGGCAGGGGTCAGAACCTTTTCAAAAACATCATAGCTCACCTTTCGGACTCTCCTTTCTAAAAACAATTAGCTGAATTATGGGAGAGTATGAAAACTAATATAGGCTATGGGTAACAGACGAAAAGCGAGATTTTGGAATGATATTTGAGTAAAGGGTGAAGACATACTCAAACTGAAGATAACTACTGAGCTCACAGATGATATAATGGAAGCCAAAATCCGTTATTTCATCCTTCCAAATGGAGAGTGGAACACAAATATCCTGAGGCAATTTCTCCCCAGTGACTCTATTAACAAAATAAGGGCATTATTGCCTCCTAATGATGATATGGATGAAGACAATTTTTTGGAGAGGAACATGTGATGAAAACTTTACTGTTATGCTTGATAATGATCAGAGAGGGGAGAATATGGCCTGAAAAATTACATAGAATTGGAAATGTCCACAGCGTATTAAATACTTTATGTGGATGGTCCTACACAAGAGACTATTAACTGCTAGTTGGAGAGCTAAGCTTTTTGGTAGCTGCCCAAGCTGCCACATCTGCAAACTGCAATGGACAACTAAAAACTCTCATCCATGTTTTAACGAATTGTCGTGCTGCATCCAGTATGTGGGTAGGTATGGTGAATCCCCAATATCTATATTTTTTCTTTAGAGCTCCCTTTGATCTATGGATTAGATGGAATCTTACATTGAAAATTGGCAACCCAAAAGATAAAACATGAATATCTTTTTTCATGGTTGCTTGCTGGAAGTTGTGGAATTGGAGGAATAAAGAAATATTTTCTCTTCCATACAAGAGGCCAGTCCATGCCAAGGATAACATAATCCTTTTTGTACAAAATATTTAATAAGCATTCAAAAAGGACAAGTTGCTACAGAGTCATCAGAAAAGATATGAATGCCACATATAATGGAGACCTCCTCCCTCGGGGTGGATAAAAATCAATTCTGATGGAGCTGCCGTGGGAAATTCGGGCAATGTAGGGTATGATGGACTATTAAGAAATGAACAACGATGTTGGATAGCAGGTTACATGTAAAATATTGGGGACTGTACAGTATTCCGAGCAGAGTTGTGGGGGGAGGGGGTTTAAAGGGCCTGGAAATGGCCTGGGATTTAGGCCTAAGAAGAATTGAGCTGGAAGTTGACTCGAAGGCTATTTTCTCAGTTTTGAATAAACAAAACAGTTCTGTGCACCCAAATACACTGGTGAGGAGAATCATCCAGTTCAAGCAGTGAGATTGGAGGTTGAGCTTTGTGCATAACTATAGGAAAGGAAATCGAGCAACGGACCTTCTCACTAGGAAGAGTCTTAACTTAAGTGAGAGATTTCATTTTGTTGATAAACCTGACTAGAAACTATGTAAAATTGTTGGTGATGATGCTATAGGGGTACTCATACCCCGTGTAATCTCGTCTATGTAACTTTTGGGCCTTGGTCCTGTCTGTCAACCAAAAAAAAAATTGTTTTAATAAAAATAAAATTAATTTTCTAAATATATTTAGATATGCCTAAACAAATTATTACCTATGATGTGCTCATTTTTATTTTTGGTATATATTCTTGAGATAAATTTAAAAATATTAAAATATTAGAATATTATTATAATTTATTTTTTTAAAAATATATATTTTCTATACATGTTGTGTTAACAAAAATTTGAAATTTACTTTTTAGACATTAACGGAAATATTACTTTTAATGTATACCAAATACTCAAATATAAGAATAAAAGCCACTATTTTTAATGCATATATTAAAAGATGGTGGGGGAAAAAGAAATGAAGAATGGGAAGTTGTAGTGGTATTGTTTTCTTGTTTTACAAGAATCAAGCAATCTAATGTGGAACATGTTATATGGTAATTTTTCAGGAAAAAAGCTACACTTTGGTGATTAGCTCATGAGTTAAAAAGTTTTATTGAAAAGTGAAAAATCTAAAAGCTTTTAATGTTTTGTAATACATTATTAAGTAAAAATTTTAAAATTTACTATAAATAGCTTTCATAAGTGCCCTTAGCAATAGCAAGATTTAAAAAATAAAAACTGCACACAAAATTTTATTCATCAATCACAAATGGAGTGAAACTGTGAAAGTTGGTCTATGAATTTTTTTGTTGGTAGTGTCCTAATACTAAGATTTAAGTGCTAATTTATCAAAAACACCAATTTTATATGGCTAAATTATACTTTTAGTAATAATTTGCTTGTAATTTCAATTGGTTATTCATGTTTTTTTCGAAAACGAATAAATATAAAGCCCTATTAGTTAGACTTAAGAGACCAAACATTTTCTGAAAAAAGATTAAGGAGTGAATCTCCTCTAGTGGAAAAAAATTAGATAGTATCCAGTGAAAAATCTCACCCTTCATTGCATTCTTTCTCTTATTTATTTTTAGTCCTATTTATAGAATTAAAAGTGGGAGATTATACTTTATTCTCTCTAATAACAACAAAATGGAGAGGATCCATTTTGAAAGATTATCATCTACGTTTGGTGGACCAAAAACTTTGCTAATTGATTTTATAAGTGATAGTTTCGCCTAGGTCATGTTGCTTGAGAAAAGAAATCAAAGTGTCTCACTCTTCCTTTCTTTGTCACGAGACGAGAGAGCATTTGTAATTGTAGACCCCACCCAGGCATTCGCAGAAATTATTGGGCCTAAGACGAAGGAAATGGGCATTTAACAAGACAGGGTCAAAAATATCTTACGGAGGGTTTTGATGAGTAAAACGTGTACGTTCGGATTTATTCTGGGTTAAAAGGACAGCAATCTCGGACAACATGATCCTTGACCTCCCCGTGGTTTTTTCTCTCACTATATAAAATCCCATTTTTCTCTTTCACACCTTCAGCTCTTTCAACAACCTAATCCTCTTCTTCCCGACGCGTTTTTTCTCCCTCGGTTCCCTTTTTCATTCTTCATCTCCGTCAGCTTATTCATTGTTTCCAGAAACGGAAAAGTTTACTGTGTGTTATGGGTTAAATCCTTTTATCACATAATTTTTGTCTAGGTTTTTTCTTCTTTTCTAAAATCCTCTTTCCGATTAATCGTTCTGTAAGGCTCTGTTGTGATCTTGAACGAATTCTTGTGTTTTAATTTCTAGGTTTTGTTAGGTGTGTAAGATTTAGGGGGTTTCGAAGAGCATAGAATAATGCCTTCGGTGCCCGTTATTGAACTCCTACTACGCCATTTGGTTCCTTCCATAACCATTTTTCATGGTGGATCCTCCTCCCATCGTCTGAAACATCTTGAAAAAAGTGATCGGCGTGGTAATCTTAGTTAACATTCGCTTTTTTGGTTTTTCTTTCTTCTTTTTTATCCCCTCTTTTTCTTGATTGACTCCCCTTTCTCTCTTGCTACCGTTCTTTCTTCTCGTTCGCGTGGCTTTTTGTTTGTTGTGGTGTTGGTTTCTTCTCGGTTCGAGTTGCGGGTTACTTCGTCGACGAATTTTGGGGATCTAGGGATTGATCTAGCTGTTTCTGTGATTGCTCCTGATTTGAGAGTTTTGCAGCTTTAAATTCCACACCTTTTAAAGGTATCTTCGTATAATCTGGTTCAAATTTATGCGTTGGGATGGTGCTATGTATATAAATTCTATGTTTTCCAGCATCTAAAATTTACAAAGCAATTGCTATTTTCCTTGTAAGTAACTATGGTTGACTTATTTTGTGTATATTCAAATGTATCTTAGAGATCAGATCTGATTCTTGCTGTGATCAATTAGCTTAGAAGGTACATGATCATTAAATGTGTTGAACGATATTGGATTGCTGCTATCTACTTTCAGAAATGTTAGATTGATACAGTTTTTTTCAAATGGAATATGATACTGCCTCTGTTACTTTGGAATTTTGTTACATTGAACACTCATTTAATGTAGACACAAATTCAGTCTGAATTCATTGAGCTTTCAGTGCATCAAAATTCCAAAGTGCCAAATATATTGGATCGGAGGGAGTATTATTTGATCCACTGCAAATGGGTTACCAGGAGATTGCACCTTCTAAAAAGAAGCGCATGGAAGCATCTCTTTTTTTTAATAATTCTTCCCATTTTTTTCTCTAATGATAAATCATAATAGCATTTCACTTTTTATGCATGTCTTGTTCAAATTAATTACAATCGATGAAGAATTGACACAAACACTGTCATCTTGAATGATTGGCCAAAAAAACTGAAACGAATTCAAAGTTTCCTCTGTAGATTTCGTCGACAAATGTAATTTTAAGTTTAGCATGTAACATTGGCTTTTATCAATGTGTCTTACAAGATCTACCGCTTACTCACATATGTACACAACACTAACAATGTGTTTTATAGGTGATAATTGGGCATTTATCATTCATCTGGTATTTGTTTCTTTAAGCTGCTTTGTAGCATCAGATATAATCAATGGACACACACACTCCTGTCAATGCTGTGCACAACACCGCCATAAGTGAACTTGAAAGTAGGTTTAGTGAAGTATTACATATTCAAGGCAATCAGAAATCTGAACATGCATCCGAGGGGAATGATATCTGTAATAAGGCAAAGGAAAACAGATGTGAAGGTGTTAACCAGAAAGAAACAAAACTAGATGTCAAGTGCTTGAAAAAAAGTCCAACTTTTCCAGTTTCTAAGATATTGGTGCCTTCAAGTTCTTCTGACGAGGATGTTGATGTATCATCTCCAGAATCATCACATGATCAGTCTCCTCTGCAGCAAACCTATTCACGATCATTAACTTTTCCTGTAAGTTCTAAGTTTTATGAACGATGTTAATGCCATTTTCTGGAGTTATAGAGTAAACGCTGAAAGAATTTTGACTTATTTCATTATGGCACGCCTTACCGTTGATTTTTGGGCGCATTTTTAGTCTCCATTTCAATGTATTCTTTAGATATGAACATGGGGAAGCATGAATAATAACTTACTTTTATAGATGTTCATGACTCGAGTGTTATTTGTATTTAACTTATGGTTTTAGCTGCTGGTTGTGTTTTATAATGACAATGGAGAATGCATCTTATAAGTTTGATATACAACTTGCTCTCCTTCCTTGTGTGTGTAGTGTTTGCCTTCCTTTGGGTTTCTGAGGTTAGAAATAGATATGTATTTAAGTCACACAAGTGCCTCATACTTCAACTTAGTCATGGATGTGTTTTATTGGACATATATCTTACCATTTTTTATGTGCTTTAAGCTGTGCCTTCAGGCTCCTCGGAAGCTTATATCAGCCATGAAAGGTAGCCGTGAGAAGAACAATGGTGGATCACCAACAAAATTGACTGTAAAATGGGCACCAGATGTTTATGATCCAGTACCTTCATTAGTCTCTCACACAGTCAGAAGTAGGAAGCAGCCGAAATCCAGGAAGAAGAAGGCTGAAAAGAAGAATGGGAAGAAGGGTCAGAAGAGCAGCAGTTCGCCGCGGGGGAGCAGCAGCAAAGATAAGAGGCATTTTCGAAAGCTTGGTGGAACTTCTGATCTGAGCTATAAATCGCCGGACCCTCATGACAATGTGATTGAAGTGAATCAAGTGATGGAAGGTTCTACCGAATTTGATGCGCTGGATGTTCGTAGCCAAGACCCCTACTGTGGAACCAGTTTCTTGAAAACATCCGTTACTGAAGTGCACTTCTCCCTCACAGAAGCGCAATGAGTCAAACTTATCGAATATTTTGTCCTATCTACAGCAATGTGTATAAATAAGTGTTCTCGTTAGCATGTATGGTGAAAAACTGTTGGACACTCTTCATAGAGAAGTGGCAGTTTAAAACATGATGTTTTGTAGAAACAAGGTTAATGTTCGGAACTCATTTGTGCTGTTTCTTGGGATTGGGACAATATCTGTCCATCTTCTTGGATGTTCTATATGACTGCTTTAGTTGTCTCAAAAAGTATAACTAATTCGTATCAAAACAGCTTTCTACACCGATGAATCAGGCTACCCCTTGATACAGGTTAATTTGATACTGAAAACGTGTGACATGCATGAGTGCGAAGAATTCCAAAACAACCAATAAATGAAGTGAGGAGTGAAGTTCATATACTTTGCACCTTATCTTTGCTTAGGGCAACAGAAAATAAGGATACATTGTAACCCTGCAATCAATTGAGTTGTTTTTTCATCAATCTTGCTATAGTGCCCTTTTTTTTCCAATCTACCATACAAACAGAAAGGTGAGAAAACAGATAAAAGAGGAACAAGTGAGTGAGAACAAAATATTTTTGGGGTTCAAAAATGGTGTAAAGATTGAAAGTTAGCAGAAATTAATTTTAATACGGGAATAGAGATAGTGTTTTAGTTGAATATTGATATTTAAGGTGTATTACAGTATTGTCGAAGTTATTCAACACGTCTCCCATGTGGTTCAACATGCTCCCTACGTGTTGGTCAAGATGTTGCCACGTATTCAACATGCCTCCCACGTGTTAGCTAGGATGTTGCCACCTGTCTAACATGCTTCTCACGTGTTGCAACACGTCCTCCACGTGTTGACTTGCAACACGCCCTCCACGTGTTGACTTTCTACCTGCAAAATCCACCTACATGTAATTATACCAAATAATCTCATTTTCAATAAAAACACTAATATTTTCTCCATATTAAAAAAAATCAGCCAAAAGTTAGTATAAAACTATAAATAAAAAATTATCCTCCCCAATTACCTTGTTCCTTTCGTGGTTAACAGGAGTATTCAACTAGTAACTGTAACTTTTGAATGAATTCTTATGTACTTTTCAGTTACCTTAGCATCAATCCTTTACACGTATACTCAACCTTCATCAACATAGCCAAAAAAATAAAAAGCAACCGACACGGTTAAGGAACACAGCAAAAGATGAAACCACACTCAAGAAGAATATATCATTTTTTTTCTTTTAATTTGCATGACAAACTGCAAAACCGAAATTACTAGCAGGTAATCATGCAATGCAATAAAAACCTACTTCCAAGAGTAACCAAAGATGGAGGAGACAACTTGCAATTCCAGATACAAAAAAGCAAGACAACTCAAACAGATAAGCAATGCACAAAAAGCTATTTCTTATATAAATAAAATAACACTACATTGTAGTAGTAGTAAATTAGCAATTTGTTTGTGCATGGCATTCAAAAGCAATAAAACAGACAAGTCTCTAAC
The DNA here is from genome assembly GCF_000817695.3 of Arachis duranensis. NCBI lineage: Eukaryota > Viridiplantae > Streptophyta > Magnoliopsida > Fabales > Fabaceae > Arachis > Arachis duranensis. The sequence continues at coordinate 120,578 of NC_029777.3, forward strand.
CGTTATTGTGGAACTCACAGAGAAGAGAGATGCTAGTTTCCTCGGTATGTAAATAGCGGTTAAGGCTGATAGCATAGGAAGATGATGAGTTTGGTTAGTGAGAAAACACCGAAGATGCATTTGAGTTTGATTTATCAGGATTTCAGCAAGTTGCGGAGTGAAATTTTGAAGGAAAAACGTGATGAGGACACTTCGGAGTGTTTGTGGTTCGATGTGTAATATAACTCCTCACTGTCTAGTCACCACACTATCCCAACTTCCCAACTCACTAAGTCATAATTCACCTCGTGTTTTTCTTTTGCCACTCCTAGCATCATATTCCACAAGTTTATTTATTTATTTTCTTATTTTATTTTCATTCTAAATATTATGTGGCTAGCAATCGGCATTCATATGAAATATGAAAAATATTTATGCCATATAGAAAACAAGAATGGCCATACTAATATAGATATGCAATATACAAACAAATAAAAATTTTGTGACAATAACAACATGGACATGGACATTGATCAATTACTTATGTAAGATGACATATCATATCTAAGTAGTGAGAAAATTAAACAAACTTCCACTTGAAAGCATAATATCAAGTTCTATTTCATGATCTTAGACACCCATATCCATATGATATTAATGTCAGTTATGTGTAGGATAGATGATTAATTGTTGCCAACCATTATTTCGATTATGTAAGGTGCTTTTCTGGACCATAACCAAAGAATATTAAATAGGATTTTGCTATTTCAACAACGACAAATTAATTTGACAATCAACAATTATGTTCAATATATAGAATGACAAAAGTTACGTATTTTATACAAGGAAAAAGTTGATATTACCCCAATAATAAAATGTGTTTGTATTCTCAAAAAAATGTGTAGTTTTTCATTTGATTTATTTCCCCTCATTTCTTCTTCTCCAAACTCGATCCTTTTCTTTCTTCTGTAATTGTTTTTCATCTATTATTGCAAAGACGACAGCCTAGTGATGCAAGTGTGGCGATGGCATTAATACAATGACAAACACGTGATATCAATGAAGTAATGTGTTTGAGGCATTGGATCACGTTATTGAAGTTAGGTGCGATTACCATTCAGAGAAGACGAAGATGAGGGAGATGGCTGGGCGTGGTCTTCCACTGGTTGTGCTTGCAAGCCATGGTTGAAGGTGGATGGTGCTCCCACGGGCTACGCTTGAAGGCAGTTAGGGGTTGAAAGTGGAAACATGCGAGTTTTACCCTTAACAAGCTAGCCTTGTAGATTCAAATTTTAAAAAAAATATAAAAGTGCATATTAATTATTTGTATAAAAAAAATAAAAAATTACATATAATAAAATAGAACGAAATATATCTTTTGAAATATTTTTCTATTATTATTGCTATCTAAATTAGTAAATTGATCAATTGACTTTAAAAATTTATATGCAATATAATTATATATAATAAAATAGAACAAAAGATAAATAAATAAATAATAAGGATCACTAAATTAAGAAAAAAATAAAATATATAAATTCTTGAAGAGAATAAAAAATTATATTAATATCAAAATTATAATTGCTTGAATTAAAATTTGTAATTGAAAATATCAAAAAAAGAAACAATGAAAATGAAAGATACATAAAGTCATAGAGAGTTATATTAAAAAATAAAAAATTTAAAATTTATCTTTTAATAAAGAAAAGATGACCACTAAAAAAAGAATAGAAAAAAAAGGTTAAAAATATGAAACTAAGAAGAGGGTTTAAGAGAATAAAGAAGTGGTGATGGCTAGAATTTGAAAATAAAAGAAGACTAAATTTAATTTGGTTAACTAATAGTCAAAA
>NC_029777.3:122585-128268 GCF_000817695.3 Arachis duranensis
TATAACCCCTTAAAAAAAAGCTTTTAATCAGCAATCAATTTTCAAACACAAGTCAAATATCTTTTAGGCAATCGAATATGTCGCTTTGAGGATCTTAATGTATAATGATTTAGTCCACCACATGATAAGTATAAGGAGATATGATGTGAAGATTATACAATGAATTTTATAGCATAGTTATAATTGTCAAACTCATACCCTCATTGTTGAATTAGGGTTTTTGTATTAAATATATAAATATATGAGAATCAAATAACACCAGTACCATTTTAAACAATTATTTCGGAAAACCATATTATCAAGACTTCAAAATAGGTGTAGATGATGTGATAGAAAGACATCTTAATGTTGTTTCCATGTCCTCTTAGCAAGGGAAGTGGTGCATTTAATTTCCAATGGACATCAAAATCTTCCGAATAGTAATGCCTTACGGCTAAAGTACAATCCCCAGTTACAAATTATAATTGTCTGATACAAAAATTCCTCCAGAAACTATAGTATATAATAATTGGCGGATTTAAATTATATATGGTCTTTTGAAATCTCACAACATGAATCAAGGTTTATTTTATTCAATAATGAATATCAACCACACCATCCAATTGTCTTGTTAACCGTGAAACCAGCTCCAGAGGGCTGAGACTGTGGCTGCTGAGGAGGTCTGGGCTCTCTTGGTTTGGCAGGATCAACAAATATAACCCATCCATCAATAAATTTAGCATTCATTCCGGCTCTCGCCTTTTCAGCATCTTCTACGGTTGCATAAGTTACAAATCCGTATCCCTTTGACCGTCCAGAGGCTCTATCCATTATAACCTTTGCTGTCGATCAAGATGAGTGAAGGTCAGGAATGATATCCAGCAAGCTAATACATAAGCATGTAGAAGAATCAAGTATTGCAGGAGAAATACATTACCTTCAAGCAGCTGCCCGAAAGGAGAAAACGCTTCAGTAAGTTTTTCATCTGTTGTCAGTCTTGAAAGACCTGTTCAAAATGCCAAATACATATAAAAGTTACATACAGAACTATGTAAATTCCATTATACTGGATATTTATATTAGAAGCTTCGCCAGTTATAGTCTTACATGATCCACCTAACAATTCCCTACAGAAAATGGTGCTAAAAAGAAAATGGATCTTTATTGAACTACAAGCCAATAGAGTAGAAGAAATTCACAGCTTCAGAGACCAAAAAATGGCCTTTTAGGAAGCCCTACAGCCCTCCTAATAAAATACATTTCACGAGAGTGAAACTTATCTTACTTCTTTGTATATTTATATTCTAATAATTATGTCCCCCAATCATATAAATATTGTAAAGTGAGTGATCCAACTTTAAAAGACACGAATTAAGCATTGTATCCGTGTCTTGCCACGCAAGATGTGCGAGCACTAGCTTTAGTAGTGTTTGTGGGGAAACTCTTTAAGATCATCATCTCCTGTCAAAGTTAATAAGTTAACAACATGTCCTTCTCATTACATTTAGAGTAATAAATAAGACGCAACAGTCCTATTCAATTATCTTCCTCAGATCCCCTTCCCCTTGAACTTTGGCTTTGTATAGACACTAGTAGACTAGTACCTGTCTTGATAAAGATTGCACTTCAATGTTCCGGGTTGGTTATAAAAGTCGCCACATAAGAATACAATGCATTCAAATACTATCCTACTGTTCTTGAAGGCTACATTGGAGTACACAATAATACTTCATAGTCCAAGCTCAAGACTGTTGAATCCAACAAATTAAAGGAATCAAGACAGAAGAGCCCTACAACTTCAAACCTCCTTTTATCAGGGATACGGAAAAATACCACAATTTCACGACAAAAGTTAGCCTCAAAGATGCAGATCATAGTTGCTAGGCCTACCCATCTAGTGCAACATAATCATTAATCATAACTGATTACCCTGCCCAAATTGAAGATAATTTAGGGTTTCAAGGGAGCTAATTTGACAATTCTAGAAGAGAAAACGGAATAAGGAAATGAAGGTTTCAATAGTGACAATCATGTTATGGAAACGATCAATTAATTATAATTAACAAGATGAACAAGCAGAAGAGAATTGGAGTAAATTACTGACCGCTGATGAAGAGTTTTGGGGAAGTAAGAGTCGAAGTGAAACGAGTAGGGGTGAAGTGGGAGGCCACAACTGAAGAAGACTGCCAAAGAAATCGCTGAGCTCCACTGAAGAACGCCATCATCACCCAAACCCTAAACTCAAACCCTCACTAGCAAGGTTCTGAAAACCGTCAAACCGCTCAAGATAAATAAAAATATATATATACCCAAATTAAAAGTATAATTCCAATTAAAATCTCATAACCACACAAAACACATGAGTCAAATATAAAAAAACAAATATCAAAGGTCAAAATTTATATACGTATAAAATTTATAATGTTATATGAAATTTAAGATAGTCACAAGAAACAAAAAAAATTCATTGAATTAACCAAACCAGTAAAAAATATCTGATCATCTACTTATCTAGTTAATTGAGTTAATTCAATTCATCTATTTCTTCGATAAAAACAAAGATGACAAATTTATTTCTTCTCTAACAAAAGACCGATCATAATGAACAAATAGAAACTCTGAAATTAACCAAAAATTAACCAAAAAAAATCAACAGTGAACAAATCATTCAATGATTCAATCAATACCAAGAATACAGACTATAGAATACAGAACAGCCCCGGAGCATAGCTAATCATTCAATAAAAGTTATGGAAGGAAAAGCTCTAAGATGGTTCAATCATCGCTAACAACCATATATGCGTTCAATCTTGCCAGAATTAAGCAACAATTCAGCAATTATCAACCACAATTTCAGATCTAAAATCAGTAACAACAAAAATTATATGATTGCAAATTAGTAATTACAATAAAGCAGCAACACAAATTCAGAAACAACAGAATCAACTGCAACAATTAAAACTTCATGCCAACAATAACTTCAGAATCACAACAACAATAACTTCAGAATCCAATTTCAGAACACAAACTCAGCTCAGAATCTTAAAAATTAACTAGAAAATAAAGATGAAACTGAAGAAGACGTGACCTATCGGTGAGACGCCGAGGGAGGAACGGTGGTGACAGTGTGAGCTCGGAGGAACACGGCGCTGACAAGTGACGTCGTAGAGAGAGAGAGAGAGAGCTTGAAGAGAGAGATGCCGGGAACAGAGCTCGTTATGGCGAGGAGACGACAGCCGAGCAGGAGCAGTTCGCGATGGCAACGAGAAGCGCTCCGAGTAGAGATTCCACGGCGAGGAGAAGAGGGTGAGTGGCAGAGACGTTCGGCGTTGGCACCCTCTGTCAGTAACAATTCCGGCGGCGACGGTGAGCTCTGGCCGAGGAGAGGAGTTCGGTGATGGTAAGAGCTGCTGCCTGCTGCAGCTGGTGGTGGCTGGCTGATGAGTGTTGATGATGAGTTGATGAATCGTGGGACTGGGGAGGCCTTCGGGTTAACTGGTTGAGAGGGTGAGTGAGTCAGTAGAGGCTAGGGTTGTTTTCTATATTTGGATATAANAATATGTTTAGTATAGTACACTAGAACTAAAAAATTATCATTATTAGCCATTGTGAGTTTTTCTATGATAAAGAATTACGTTCAATTTTTATTTATATATCTGTGTGTGTCATTATATACTAAATCAAACTTAGTGGATTCGATTTACTAAGGACTTATAAATCGAATTGAGTTAATTCGATTTTGTAGTTCCCCTATTAATTCAAATCGTATTAATTTGATTTAGTCATAGAATAACTAATTCGAATTCAATGAATTAGATTTATGCTTAAATATAGTGCTCCATGTAATTCGAGCCATATTGATTCAATTTAGTACTATGAGATATAATTTTCAATTAATTCGATTTATATAGAACTATGAATGAAAGCATGCACATAACGTTATTTGTTTTGGAAAAATTATGTAATATTGGGTTGTCTTTAAAGGTGCTAAAAGGAGAAACCCGTCCTGCCGTGCCTATCCCGTCCCGTCCTGCCATCTAATGGGCTTGCCCCGCCCACCCCTATTCCATCTAACGGTCCTAAATTTCTCCCCTACTTCGTCTAACAGTAGACTGGTAGGCCAAGTCCAACAACTCTCTTTTTTATATAAACCATTAAATATTAAACAATATTTATAATTTTACAACTATTTCAATAAATTTATAATTTTTAAATTTACAAATATTAAAATTTTTATAATTATAAATATATAATAAACATAATCATAAACCAAATTTTTTGAAATAAAATAATGAAACTAACATTGTCCAAAATATATAATTAAGTATTTTCATGTGTTTTTTTTTTCAAAGTTAAGAGTGAGACTTTAACCCACAACCTCTAGGTGAGTATCGGGAGACTATGCCATTTGAGCTATAGGTCGTTGGCTAAACATTTTCAAGTTTATAATCAATCAAACATAAATATAATCCAAAATATAACTTAAAATATCTTTAATTATCATCTTCATCCTGGTCTAGATCAATAACATCATATAAAGTTTTTAAAAAATGACCCTAAAAAAATGTCTGACTTGCCAGAGAAGTCCGTCCCTCCGTACTTAAGCCAGTCAAAGTTCATGACAGTGCTGGATAATCAGACTTTTTAAATTTGGCGGTTTTAATTCAACTCAACTTACCTTTTTTAGTGGATTATATAGAACACCAATCTGATAAGTTTTAATCTGTTTGCCATCTTTAATTATCTTTAATTTATATAAGTGTTTTATCCTATATTTTTGCTGTACTTTAATTATTATTTATTTGCATCACTAATTCATGTGAAAGTTATCATTTATAAACTTTGAACAAAAAAATATATTACTCTTTTTGATACAAAACTTATAGTTATTTTAGTTTTTTTATAAAGTTTTCACTTTAATTAAGAATTTTACAGAAACATAATTGTTTAAAGTATGCTAATTCATTCTATGTGAAATTAGCACCACATGTTATTTTGTGGGTTAAAATAAGAAATAACACTAATATATTTTATTGAAATAAAAAAATATAAACTTTGATTTAAAATAAGAATTTGATTTTAATAAATTGTCAATATAAAATAATTTTATACGTATATCCAATTACATAATACATGTCATTAAAAATAATTATGATTTTTATTGATTACGTAAATAATCATCTAAAATAACGGATATAATTATATAATTATGTAAAATATTTTACATTATCAATACATTAAAATTAAACTCTTAAAATAAATAAATAAATGTATAGTTTTTATTAAAAAATTAATAAAAGAATATATTTTCAAAGAATAAAATAAACAACTTGCTCTAACCGTGAATCACAAAACCAAATCAAAATTAAGTGTTTTTATGTAACTAAATTTTAGTAACTAAATTCTTAATAATCTAAAAAATAAAATGAGTTAACTCAAAAATAAAAATGAAAAAGAAATTCGCAAAAGTAAGAACTGTGAATCACAAATTATAAATTACTTTAATAAAATTATATATAATTTATAGTAATAATAAAATATTTATAATTTAAATTAAATTTAATCTTACTTGCAAGATATGAGAAGATAAATTAGTTTTTTTAAAAAAAAGTTTTTTTTAAACTTAAAAACACAAACAAACGAATTCGTATGTAATTGGATATATATAAAGGCAAATTTTTTGATGCCTATGAGTGTGGTGCCG
>NC_029777.3:128294-137472 GCF_000817695.3 Arachis duranensis
AAATTATAGTCAATAATCTTTTATACATAACGAAAACAAAAAAAATTTAGGAGGTCACCCAAAAAATCTTTTATATATAAATATAAATATATATAAATATACGAATCATTTATAATTTTTTGTTGTCACCGATGAATTATGAATTTAAACTTTTAGATGGACCCCGTGTGTGTCATCCATGTTGAACAGTCCCGCATAGTCACCAAAAATAAATTGAATAGGCCCGTATATGAAAAAAAAGATATTAAAAGATTGGGCTGAGAGATAGTAACTAGGGTAAGCACGCGCGGCACTGCAATTCCCCTGTTTCTACTTCACACTCTTCCCCTTCTCTTTGCTCTCCACACTCCCCCGCTTCTAGGTTATACGGCGCGCCCTATCTCTTCTCTGGTTCTCTTTTCTATCACACTCTATCATTTGTTTTTGTCTTTTATTTTTCTTCTCTATTCTTATTCGCATGTTTTTCGATTTATGCATATTACTGAAATCCTAATTTTTGTGTTATTCTTAGGCTGCACTTTCTTCAGTGACAGCGGCGCACCATCAAAGAACTCTTAGGGTTTGTCTTATTATTGTTGAGATCATCCATCTTATCGTTAATTTTCGTTTTAAATCTGATTATATTTTCTTTCTTTTTGGTCGTCTAGAACTTAGTTCGTTATTACTTGATTCCTAGGTTTATGAATTTTATCTTCTTTACTTAATTCCAATCCGTGTTTGTATGAAATTTCACCTAAGATTTCGCCTCGTAATGCTGTTTGTTTATTTTCTTTTCTGTGTTTTGACAGTCTCTGAATTCCGAATATGACTTCGTTCCTGAAGCCTGAGAATGCCCTCAAAAGGGCTGAAGGTTTGTTCAAGAGATTTTTCATTAACTTTCCGTGGTTTATTCACTTGATGTTTGCCCTTGTTTCGAATAAAGAATGTAATCTGTTAATTTCAATGCACAGAATTGATCAATGTTGGGCAGAAGCAGGATGCTCTGCAGACACTGCACGATCTTATTACCTCGAAAAGGTACAGGGCATGGCAGAAGACCCTCGAAAGGATTATGTTCAAGTATGTGGAACTCTGTGTAGACATGCGTAAGGGACGGTTTGCAAAGGACGGGCTCATTCAGTACCGTATCATATGCCAGCAAGTGAATGTTAGCTCCCTGGAGGAGGTTATCAAGCACTTCATGCACCTATCCACTGAAAAAGCTGAACAAGCCCGTAGCCAGGCACAGGCATTGGAAGAAGCTCTTGATGTTGATGATTTAGAGGCTGATAAAAGGCCAGAGGACTTGATGCTGAGCTATGTCAGTGGGGAGAAAGGAAAGGACAGATCTGATCGGGAGCTTGTTACCCCTTGGTTTAAATTTCTTTGGGAAACATATAGGACTGTGCTTGAAATATTGCGCAACAACTCAAAGCTAGAAACTTTATATGCTGTAAGTTTTCCTGCTTTTTACTTTGTCTGAATTACTCATTACATGTCGGAGTTTACCTCTATAATTAGGTTTATACATTTGACTGTGCAAAGTGACCCATGGTACTTGATGTTGTTGTCATCTCATATTGTACACTTGCTTGTAAAGAATGATAATTTAAGATTGCATTCTCGTTATTATTTTTTAAATCTAGTTTCTAATAGTCTCAACAATATGCACAGATGACTGCTCATCGGGCTTTTCAGTTTTGTAAGCAATATAAGCGAACCACAGAGTTCCGCAGACTATGCGAAATCATAAGAAACCATTTGGCCAATCTTAACAAGTATCGTGATCAACGTGACAGACCAGATCTTTCAGCTCCTGAGAGCTTGCAACTGTATCTGGATACAAGATTTGAGCAGCTGAAAATTGCAACAGAACTCGAACTTTGGCAGGTTAGATGTGAATCACAAGTTATTTTAACTAGGTTTGACACCAAAAGATTGTTAGCAAATATAACATCATAATTTGCTTACCCATTTGTAGGAAGCTTTTAGATCTGTTGAAGATATACACGGACTGATGTGCTTGGTCAAGAAGACGCCGAAGCCATCTTTGATGGTTGTTTACTATGCTAAGTTGACAGAAATATTTTGGATAGGCTCAAGTCATCTATATCAAGCATATGCATGGTTCAGGCTATTTTTATTGCAAAAGAGCTTCAATAAGAATCTGAGTCAGAAGGATTTGCAATTAATAGCTTCATCAGTTGCTCTGGCTGCACTTTCGGTGCCTCCTCATGATCGCACTCATGGAGCATCTCATTTGGAACTAGAACATGAAAAGGAGAGAAATTTGAGGATGTCTAATCTTATTGGGTTTAATATGGAAACTAAACCTGAAAGCAGAGAAATGGTATTTTACTTAACCTAATTGAAATCCAAAAGTCACAAGAAAAATTTGGCCTAATTTATTACCTTTACGTAGAAATTTTCATTTTCTGACTTACATTTTGTTTTCTTCTCTGGTTAAACTTTTGCCATTTCCCAGCTCTCAAGATCATCACTTCTTGCTGAACTGGTAAGATATTTGTTTTCAGAATTTTTTTTTTACGATTTCTTTTCAATTTGCATCATGGGGATCTATTTGAAAGAAAAATTACGTTCCGAGTGTTGTACATAATTTTTTATTCTGCCCCTGCCAAATCAAGGATGAGTACCATGCCATGCCATGGCAAAACAAGGATGGAGATATATTGGACACTACCATGATTTTTACTGTGTATTTGATTTTATATTCTCTGTCTTTCTTTCTTTCTTTCCTTATATGTTTTTGTGTGGTAATCTTGAGGTGAATGTCTTCTTCAATATGGGTGACTACCAAATTATAAATGTACTAGTGTTTTAATAAGCAGCAACGAGCCTATTAATCCACCTTTTTATTTATTAAATGCGAGATTAGTTAAGATGATAAGTACCTTGCACTCTAACTAATAGGTCTTGAGTTCAAGTCTTAGATAGAAAAATGTATTTTCTTTTATGAATATATGTGATGAAGGGCATTTTAAGAACACTAAATTATGCACCAAACCGCTTTCAATCCCCATTATGTACGTTACATATTAGTTTTTTAAGTTTGTGATTGTTTCAGATTAATCAGTTATAACTCTGTATAATTTTGCTGTGTTTAGAATAGAGATTATGTGGATTAGCCAGTCACAAATAAGATTGAAATATTATTTATGCAATGAAGTTTACTGTTATTGAAAAAAAGTGATGGTAATACTCCTATTTTTGTAAAATTATACGTGTCATTACTTGCTTAAAATTGTATAAGATTTTAGGTTGATTACATGTGCAGTGCTACTCGTGTAAGCCCAGCCTGAACTACTAGCTTGTCAAGAACTTTGATTGTTTAACCAAAACAAAGATGTAGGCACTGACTGATAGACTGATGATATTTATTGATGGAATTCCCAGTTGCTGCATCAAGAATCATTTGTTATAATTTTGCCAAGTCAACATTCGTTGATTTGTTTTCTATATTCACGTATATGTAAATATTCTTTTCACCATGTCATTAATTACCAAGTCAACATCTAGTCTTGATTACAAGAGTAACAGCAAAATTTAACTGCGGTGATTTGAGTAATTATGGTATAATTTGTCTGAAGTTTGTATCTTTGGGTTGTTCATTTACAGGCGTCCAAGGGCGTGATGTCTTGTGTAACCCAGGAAGTGAAGGATATTTACAACATTTTTGAACATGAATTCCTTCCTTCAGATCTTGCAGTAAAAGTGCAGCCCTTGTTGGCTAAAATATCAAAGTTAGGTGGTAAGCTTTCCACTGCTTCATCTGTCCCAGAAGTGCAGCTGTCTCAATACGTCCCTGCACTAGAAAAGTTAGCTACCTTGAGGTTGCTCCAGCAGGTGCAATTTCATTTTTTTCTTTTTTTTTTCTTGTGGGAAGTAAATGTTTTAATTTGAGTTTGTTATACTAATGCACATTTTGGTCTTCTAGGTGTCTAATGTGTACCAGAGTATGAAGATTGAGACCTTATCTGGCATGATCCCATTTTTTGATTTTTCTGTTGTGGAGAAGATTTCTGTTGATGCTGTTAAACAGAAGTTTCTTTCAATGAAAGTTGACCACATGAGAAATGTTGTAATTTTCTGCAAAATGGTATGTGCACCTTAGTATGGCCATGTTTCCTGGAATAGGGCTTTATGATGTAAGGGGATCACTTGTTAGAAGTTCCCCTGCTTGACATTACCAATAAATTTTATTGCATGTTATACTATGTCATATTCATACACATTCCTTTCGATCAATAATATATTTTGCTGAATTAGTTTACATTATAATTTAAATGAAATTAGCGACGGTTAAATATATTCCTGTAGGATTTTTAAAACTTTTGATGATCTATACTATGGTTGAGATGGGAAATGGTAATTGTTGGACAGTTTTTAGATGTTTATCAATATTGTTTCTTGCTCAATTTACACTTGCTTACAGAGTTTTTTTTTTTCCTCCTTTTTTAGAGATTGGAGCTTTGCTTCCAACTTTGTCCGAGGTTGTTGCCAAGGAACATAAACGACTTCTAGCTCGAAAATCTATTATTGAGAAGAGGAAAGAAGAACAAGAGCGGCAGCTTCTGGAAATGGTATGATCATGTGATTTATCATATTCATGAGTTTATGTGTTTTTTTGTGCTTACATTAACATCTATTCTTGAAGGAGCGTGAGGAAGAATCAAAGAGGTTAAGAGTGCAGAAAATGAACGAAGAGGCTGAAAAATTGAGAGTTGCAACTGAATTTGAGCAGAGGAAAAATGAGAGGCTCCGCCAAGAGATAGAGGAAAGAGAAAAGGAAGAAGCTAAAGCTTTGTTTGAGGAAGCTGAGAAAAAATTTAAAAACATTAAGGGGAAAAAGCCACTTATTGAGGGGGTAAGTTGAGGTTTGAGTGATTCCTTGTATTAAAGTGATTTGTTAGTATTAAAGATTTTGACAGTAAATCCTATCCTCTCTAGGATAAAATTACCAAGCAAGCCTTGATGGAATTGACGTTGAATGAACAACTCCGAGAAAGACAGGAAATGGAGAAAAAACTCCAAAAACTGGCAAAAACCATGGATTATTTGGAAAGGGCAAAAAGGGAAGAGGCTGCTCCCTTGATTCATGCTGCATATGTAAAGCGCCAAGAGGAAGAGAAGATTCTTCATGAGCATGAACAGCAGGTGTGTTGGATTCTCGTTTGCTAAAATTAAATTCATGCTTGTGTCATTACTCCTTCACCCCTTGGAAACATTTAAATTAGTAGGTTTTTTTTTTAATGCACATTAGCTTCCACATGGCATTATCATTGTAGTTAGTTTTAGTTTTGCATTGAATGGATTCAATGTTAATTTGATGCAGCAAGAGATTGAATTGAGTAGACAACGTCATGAAGGAGATCTCAAGGAGAAGGAGAGGCTTGCCAGAATGATTGGCAATAAAGTAAGTATTGTCAGCATCTGGGCTTTGCCCCTGTTCAATCGTCACCATCTTAAGCTGATGCTTTTGTTGTTATTTTTCTATGTAGGAGATATATCAAGAGAAAGTTGTTAGTCGACGCCAGGCTGAATTTGACAGATTGAGGAAGGAAACGGAGGAACGGATCTCTAGGATATTACAGTCCAGGAAACAGGACCGGGAAAGATTGAGGAAGTGGAAGTATTATCTGAATGTGGAAGAAGAGAGGCAGCAAAAGTTGCGCGAGGAGGAAGAAGCAAGGAAGCGCGAAGGTATGTACTTTTAACTCTGTCCTAGAACAGATTAAAGACTGAAGTCCAAACTTTTTGTGAATACTTTAGTAACGTTAAATTTTCAGGCAATTAAATGTCTGTATAGTTGCTACACCAAATTTAACTTTTTCCATGTGGTTGTTCTCCCTGGCATCAATATAACGGCTATTTGGTACCTCGTAGATGTTACCATCTCTTTTATGCAATTTCAAACGTCTCATCTTTACCAAACTTGTATTATTCTCATCCTACAGAGGCTGAGAGGCGAAGGAAGGAAGAGGCTGAACGATTAGCAAAATTGGAAGAGATAGCAGAGAAACAGAGACAAAGAGAGCGGGAACTGGAAGAAAAGGAAAGACAAAGAAGAGAGGCATTGTTGGGAAGAGGTGCCGAGCCAGCTTCAAGGCCTACTGAGACTCCTGCACGCCCACTTGAGTCTGGATCTGCTGCTCCTGCTGCAGCTGCCGCTGCTGCTGCACCAGCCCCAGGGAAGTATGTCCCTAGGTTCCGCCGTGAGAAACCTGAGGGTGCAGCTGCTCCTCCTGAAACAGACCGCTGGAGTAACAGTAGCAGCCGGCCGGATGGTGACAGGTGGGGTCGTGGTGAAGATCGCAGATCAGCATTTGGTTCTGGTGTGGGTTCCAGGTCATCTTCAACCTGGTCATCCTCGAGGAACCCTCGTTAATCACCCTGTTCCCATCTGTTGAAAGCTGATCTCATTCTGGCCCTCAATGGAGGGTACAATGCATTGAGTTGCCTGATGTGCGGTTCTCATGACCTTGTCGAGCTCTTTTTGTACTCTTCCCAATTTGAGTTCTAGAATTTTTTTTGATACTTGGTTCGTAAAATTTGTTTTATCTCCTAATGCATTCGGCTTCTAGATTATGCAACAATATTCTATTTATGATCGAGCAGATTGGATATGGTACTCGGAATTTCAAGTCAGAAGTAATGCAGACTTAATTTTCGACGTGTTGGTACTATGATGTATATGTTTTGTTTAGCGTTCAGTTTAATATTGGAGCAAACTTGTTTGGATGTTTTTTTTTCCAACATGAATTTTACTTGAAGGAATATTTTGGTTGAAAATTAATTGTAAAATTTATTCTCTCAATTGTCTTTTTTACCCTTTTTTTGACATATAGAGTCATTTTTATTTTATTTTTCAACTATTTTTTTCACCTTCCTCCATCGATTTTTTTTACATGTAAGATCATTTTTATTTATTTTTCAATTATTTTCTTTTTCACACATTTTTTTCATCTTCAACAATCAAGTTAAAATTTTTTCTTCTGTCATAATTTTGCTTATTAAATAATTTTTGTATTGAAATTTTTTTTCTGTTTTAAAATTTGTCAAATACTAGTTCATTTCAAATTAAAAAATAAAAATAGGTTTTACCGTGTACCACTCGTCAAGAGAAATATGTATTTGAGCTAGGATGGAAATATTATGATAGACTTCAAGAAAAATATGTATTTGACCTAAAATAAAATTAATTGATATGTTTTGACTTATTCTAAAGGCAAGGCTGTCTGTTTACCTCTGATTCAACATGCCAACAAGTTTTGATATGTATTAGAATGTCTTCACAAGCTTTTCAATGTCATTTCTTTTTGTTAAGAATATCATACATGCTTTGCAAAGAAATAAAGGTGGCACACACATGTAGGTAAGAAAATTTATCCAGAGATCAAATTTAAGTACACTGATAAACTCTTATCAAGTAGATCAAATCTTAATACTTCTACAATTAAATTAGTGTTATATTTATATTTATGTATTGTAATGCATTTTTGTATTTTATGTTATATAATAATATGTTCTAATTTAAAATTCTGTAATATAAAAATTATTAAAATAATAATATTAAAAGTTTAATTTAATCTTTATCTTTTTGGTAATTTTACATTTAAAAGTGATTTTGATCATTGTTATCTAAACAATATTTTATCAATTATAATTACTTTTGAATTAAAATATCCAAATATAAATCACGTTAAAACAAATTTAATTTTAATTAAAGTCAATTTTAGTATAAAAAATTAAACTCAATTCTAATTTACAAAAGCTAAATCAAACACACTATGTGGTGGGCTGTAGTCAAAATTCAAAACTATAACTGTAGCCCTATCTTTGTTTTTATATAATTATTTTATTTGTATTTCTGACTATAGTTTCTTGGCTTGTCTTATTTTGTATCTTAGCTCACTTTTAAATTAATCCCATAATTTTAAAAATTTTAAGATTACATATGAAAATTGGTTTGTCTAACGAAATTAAAGTTTTGGTATTGATTTAGTGATTAAAATTTGTAACGACTCAATTTTTCTTTGAAATTAATTTGACGTATTACTCTATTTTTTAATTTGTAAATTAATTTTTTAATAGTTATCAAAATTAAATTGATAATTGACTGATTAGTCGTTTATTGAGTGAGTCAATGGTCAAATTATTTGAATATTAATTAGAAATAATTAAATTAGATAAATATATAAAATTATAATAAAAAATTAAATTTAAATAATAAAAAATAAAAAATACTTTTCATTTGAATTTTGAAACTACGAAGGAACGAAAATGAAATGAATTTTGGATGCAATTTCGTAATTCCTTGTCAATTTTTATTTAAAGATTTAATTAATTTGGTAGTTCTTATAGTTTATCAAATTTGTAAATATGTTTTTATATTTTAAAAGACGTAATTATGTTTTCAACTTTTCATGCTTTATAAAAGGTTTTAAATAGGTATTTGTCACTACAGAAGATAAAATAAACAAAATATTCTTAAGTATATAGTTGTAGAGGCTAAATTTAAAAAGAAAATAAATAATAAGATTACAAAATAGGATATATTGTCATATACGAAAGTTTCTTTTAATTAAAGAAAGTTCTAATTATTTGTTCTTTGCGATAAAAAGTACGATCTAAAAAACAAAGCTCATCTTTAAACGCTTCTTGTTAAATATGGAGTGCTGCACACTTGTGAATTTATTAAATTTGAACTCTTTATTTATTATATTTTATTTGAATGGTCTAGATTTAAAAGGTAACTTGTTAATCAGGTTAATCATTTTTTTACAAATTTTAGATTTTTTTTGTAAATCTCAGATATTGGGCTGAAGTTCAAAATAAAAAAATAATATATAAATATTAAAAACAACATGTCTGTACAAAAAAAAGTTATTGGACTTTAGAATTAAAATAAATAATACATAAAAATAAGTTGAAAATTCATGTACTAAATCCAGAAAAAAAAGATATATTAGAATCTTAAAAAAAATAATATTAAATATATATTATGTATATAATATTAAAATTTAAATAATATTTGTTTGTGTGAAATAAAACTATAATATTAAATATAAACACAATGATAAAAAATTGTGTTATATATATATAATATGTATATAATATTAAAATTTAAATAAATTTTGTTTTATGTGAAATAAAATTATAATATTAAATATAAATACAA
>NC_029777.3:138131-167103 GCF_000817695.3 Arachis duranensis
CCGCTCTGCCGTCCTGCACCACCGCACCACCACCACTTTTTCTTCTTCTTCTTCTTCTTCCCGCCGCCGCACCCACCGCTGCCCGCCGCTTCTTCTTCTTCTTCTGTGAATTCTGTTAATTGATTTTTTTTGTGAAATTTCTGGATCTGTTTATCTGAGTTGAGTTCTGAATTTTTTATGATGATTTTCTGAGTTGAGTTTTTGTTTGTATGAGTTTGAATCTGGATCTAAGTTTTGGATCTGAATTCTGATAAGGATGACGATGATGATGTTGATTTTCTGAGTTTTGGTTGGTGTGATGGAGATGGTGATGGAGTGACAGTGGGTGGGGGGTGGTGGTTCTGGTTCTGGTTCTGGTGGTGGTGGTGGCGGCATGATTTTGGGGAAGAAGGGATAAGGGCATTTTGGTCCGAAGGATCATTTTAAAAAAAACTCAAACTTTGGGGACCATTTTGGAGCGAAAAAAAGGCGAGGGACGAAAAAAATTTTCAGCCCCTACGTTAGGGACCAAAATCATACTTAACCCTAATTTTTTATTGAAATATGTTATTTTATTATATTTATAATATATTATTTTGGATAATTATATTATTTTAGTTAATATATATTATTTAAAAAAATATTTTATGTTTAAAAAAAGTTAATAAAAGAAAGAATTATTCTTTTTTTTACCAACTCTTAGATGAAAACTATGTCATTTGAACTATAACTCGTTGATAAAGAAAGAAATATTCTTAATTATATATTAAATAGAATAATTATTTATTAGGCTCATTCTTATACAAATAAAAAAATTTTTAATTTTATATCTGTAATATTTTATACCAATTAACTTTAAAATTTAATTATTTTTTGAATAAATTAATAAAAAAATAATACAAATAATTTTTTAAATATAATTGTATTTTAATTTTTTATTTTATTACGTACAATTTGAGGATAATTTGAAATAAAAGATAATAAACTTGTTGTAACTGCCATCTATTTTGTGCTTTGACTATGTCGTCATCTAAGAATCATGTCATCTTCATGGAGACCGGGATTCTTCTACAGAATCGATTTTGCATTTGGAGTTAGCCAACCAACAGCAGCGACAGACATGCGTCATCCTTTTCTATGGCAGTAATTTTTCGGACTTTGAAGGTCATTTATGGTAGAGGTGGAATGTGGTGGGTTCAACAGTGTTAAAATCTGTGACTAGTCAGAACGATAATGGAAGCCAACAAATAAAACCGTAAAAATGTTTCGATACGTAGCCTAAGAACTCGGTCAAGCGACTATATCTCCACACACAAACCTCGGTCAATAAAGCAAATCTCAACAAACAAAATCTAATAACAAACACCGCCAAAATCGAGGATAAGGGCATAACTCAGAATCTCAACTGACTACACTAGCGGCATCAAGATAACATTGGTCAACACAAATAATCCCTAAATAAACTCCAACTGAACGAGTTCCCAAACGTCTATATAAACAAATTAGTAACCTCGGGGCAAGGCACGTCACACAACTCACTATAATTTATTTCTCTTATTCTCTCATATCTCACATTCTTACTTGAGCGTCGGAGTGCTTTTTGCAGGTGCTCCCGCCGCGGTGTTCCTGCTCAGCCGACGTATAGCTCTTCCTCCTGAACTCGGACAACAGCAGGAGAAGTCACTATACCTCGGCCTCCTACGCACGGAACATTTGGCGCCTACCGTGGGGCCTGAGTTGATATAACCCCACTTTCACTCTTAGATATTCTATATTTCCTTTCTTGTGTGCAGGGACTTTCACATGGCTGAGAATGGAGCTCAATCCTTCAACCAAGCCGAGCTGCTAGCCCAGATGGTCGAACTCCAGGCGGAAGTCCGTAGGCTAGCCGAACTCTCTACACAGAATAACACAGGCAAACATGAGGAGAGTAGCTCCAAGAATGCGGCCCTAGGAAACTCAGACCCCTTAAGCATTACACCACCGAAAGAAAAGTTGACGCTAGACAACCCCTTCTCTGAAGAAATTACAAACTTCAAGATGCCTAAGGGCTTCGTCTTGCCTAACTCCTTGGAACCTTACAAGGGGATTGGTGACCCCCGATCTCACGTTAAAAAATTTCAATCTATGATGTTTTTTAATAGACCTAATAATGAACCTATATTATGTCGTTCTTTTCCTACTTACCTTGACGGTGCTGCTTTATTATGGTTTTCTAAATTATCTGCAGGGTCAATTACATGTTTCGAGGACCTGGCAAGATCTTTCATCGACTACTTCGCTGCTTCAAGGATCTATGTCCGCGGCTCAGACTACCTCAGGACGATCAAACAGGGACAGCATGAGAGCCTGAAGGATTACTTAACCCGGTTCGCTGATGCTACCATGGAGATTCCGGACTTGGACCCTAACGTCCACCTGCACGCACTCAAAGCCGGACTCAGACCCGGGAAGTTTAGAGAAACAATAGCAATAACCAAACCCAAAACACTGGAAGAATTTCGAGAGAGAGCTGCAGGTCAAATGGAGATTGAGGAATTGCGGGAAGCACAGAGGTCGGACAAACAGCCAACCAGAAAAGAGGACGAAAAGACATCCAGACCACCAAACAGGAAAGATCAGAAAAAGCCATTCAGGCTTACTCCAAAGTTCGACACCTATACCAGATTCAACACAAAAAGGGAAAACATAATCAAGGATATTCTCAACGCCAAAATAGTCAAACCTCCCGCCAGAGCAGGGAGCTACCAAGATCAACGGTTCGTGGACAGAAGCAAGCACTGTGCTTTCCATAAAAAATATGGACATACAACGGACGAATGTGTAATAGCCAAGGACCTCCTAGAAAGATTAGCTCGGCAAGGCCTCTTGGACAAATATGTCGAAGGTCGGAAAAGCAGAGAAACCAAAAGAGAACCAGAGGAGCGCTCAACAGAGAGAGAAAAGGGAAAATGGACAATAACAGATCCTCCCAGGGGAATCATAAACTGCATATCATGAGGATATGCGGGAGGAGACGAAACAAGCTCGGCCCGAAAAAGGAGTTACCGAGCAATGCTGGAAATCGAAGGAACAATACCTGCAACAACTCACAACACAAAAGAACTAGAGATAACCTTTAGTCAAGGCGACATAGCTTCAACAAGTCCAAACCTGGACGACCCTGTGGTAATATCTATACAAGCTGGAGAACTATTGGTAAGGAAGGTGCTTCTAGACCCAGGTAGTAGTGCTGATGTACTTTTTTATTCAACCTTTATAAAAATGCAATTGTCTGAAAAAGCCATGCAACCGTCATCCGGAGAACTAGTTGGGTTCTCTGGAGAAAGGGTCCCAATAAAAGGACACATATGGCTAAGAACAACAATGGGCAACCCCCCATTGGCAAGAGCTGTGGACATCCAATATCTCATAGTTTACTGTCCTAGTCCTTATAACATTATACTCGGAAGACCCACCCTGAATAACTTCAGAGCGGTAGTATCTACATTACACTTGTGTGTTAAGTTTCAGGCACAAAACAACAAAATAGCAACAGTACATTCAAACCGACAACAAGCTCGACAATGCTACAATGCTAGCTTAAAGAAAACCAGCATGCAACCAAAAGCTGATCTAGAAGCAAAAACAAGTCATGGCAGATCCGAGGTGTTGACGCTTGCCGAATTGGATCCAAGAGGGGATCTCCAAGAAAGACCCCAACCAATAGACGAACTCCAACAGATTCCTCTGACGATAAAAGCCGAACAGATTACCTACATCGGCCAAGCATTAAAAGGAGAAGAGAGAGCAAAGCTAATAAGATTACTCCAGGACAACGCCGAATTATTTGCGTGGACACCAGCAGACATGCCAGGAATCGATCCGAGCATAATCAGTCACAAGCTCGCCATAAACAAAACAGCCAAACCGATCGCCCAGAAAAAGAGGAACCTTGGAACGGAAAAAGTAAAAGCAGCCCTTGAAGAAACAAAAAAGCTCCTCAACGCCGGTTTCATCAAAGAACTCCGTTTTACCACTTGGCTTTCAAATGTGGTTATGGTAAGGAAACACTCAGGTAAATGGCGCATGTGCGTCGACTTTACAAATTTAAATAAGGCTTGCCCCAAAGATGCCTATCCTTTACCTTGCATTGATAAACTAGTAGATAATGCTTCTGGATTTAAAACTCTGAGCTTCATGGATGCATACTCAGGATATAATCAGATCCTTATGCATCCAGAAGACCAAAGCAAAACGGCTTTCATAACAAAACACGGAAATTTTTGCTACAAAGTTATGCCATTTGGCCTTAAGAATGCAGGAGCAACATACCAATGACTTATGGACAAAGTATTCCAGCATCAAATAGGACGAAATATGGAGATCTATGTGGACGTGGCAAAGACCTCGGCACAAGGATCACACTATAAGGACCTTGAATAAGCATTCCAACAACTCAGAGCATACAACATGAGACTCAACCCAGAAAAATGTGCATTCGGGGTTCAAGGGGGGAAATTCCTCGGATTCATGCTGACTTCACGAGGAATTGAGGCAAACCCAGAAAAATGTGAAGCTATTTTTAACATGAACAGCCCAAAGACAATAAAGGAAGCACAACAGCTAGCAGGCCGAGTTGCTGCACTATCATGATTCTTACCTGCAGTAGCAAACCGATCATACCATTTTTTCAAAACAATCTCCAAGAGCCAAAAGTTCAACTGGACGGAAGAATGTGAACGATCTTTCACAGAGCTCAAACAAACACTATCATCACCACCTATCCCCTAAAAACCAAAGCCCGGTAAACCATTATTCTTATATTTATCTGTTTCTAACCATGCCATAAGTTCTGTACTAGTCTCTGAAACAGGGAAAACACAAAACCCAGTATACTTCGTCAGCAGAGTCCTACAGCCAGCAGAAACCAGGTACCCAAAAATAGAACAGCTCGCATTAGCCCTAGTCACGACAGCAAGAAGATTGAGGCAGTATTTCCAAAGCCACATCATAATAGTTAGAACGAATCAACCACTGAGACAAATTCTAACAAAACCTGAGCTGGCTGGATGCTTAACAAAATGGTCCGTCGAGCTCTCCAAATATGACATACAATACCAACCTCGGAAGACTCCAAGACTGCAAATACTAGCCGACTTCATCTCTGAATTGACAACAGAGTGTAGGCCAGAGGAACATAGCTGGAAGCTTTATGTAGATGGTGCAGCAAACAAAGATGGAAGTGGAGCAGGCGTAACACTCAAAAGAGGTGAACAGGTCGAAGCCGAGCAATCATTACAATTTTCCTTCGTAGCAAGCAACAACCAGGCCGAATATGAAGCCCTCCTAGCCGGACTAAAACTCATCCGGGATTTACAAATATCTCAACTCACCGCTTATTGCGACTTCCTGCTCATCGTCCAACAGATCAAAGGCGAATTCCAGGTAAAAGATCCTTTGTTAGAGAAATACTGGCTCATAACAAAGGACCCTATCTCAAAATTTCACAAATTTGAAATAATACATGTGAATAGAGAACAAAACGCAAGAGCCGATGTTTTATCTAAATTAGCAACAACAAGGCCACAATCACACACACCAACACTTTCACAGTTAACACTTGAAAAGCCAAGCTTCGAATTAAATAGCATATGCAGCATTACACAGGTAGAGGATTGGAGAACACCTTTTCTTCAATATATCAAAACAGGAACAATCCCAAAGGACGAACAAAATCCACAACTCTTCCGAAGAAAAGCAAGCTACTACACAATGGTAGGAGATAGCCTATACAGACGAGGATTCTCACAGCCTCTACTAAAATGTCTCAGAAAAGATGATGCTGAAATAGTCATGGCAGAAACACATGAAGGAGTATGTGGAAATCATATTGGCGGCCGAGCTCTGTCAGCCAAAATATTGCGAACAGGATACTACTGGCCAACTATAAAGAGGGATGCATAACAAAAGTAAGGACATGCAACAATTGTCAGAAGCACGCCAACATCTCAACAACACCCGCCGAGGAGTTGCACACCTTGGAGGTAAGTTGGCCTTTCGACCATTGGGGGCTAGACATTCTAGGCCCCTTCCCGAAAGCGCCAGGATAGGTAAAGTTTCTTTTGGTATCAATAGATTACTTCTCCAAATGGATTGAAGCACAACCCCTAGCGCAAATCACAGCAGAGAAAGTAAGAACCTTCCTTTGGAAGAACATCATATGCCGTTACGGCATACCAAGAGAAGTAATCTCTGACAATGGAAGGCAGTTCACAGACCATAAACTTGCCACCTTTTTACAAAATTTCAACATCAAACACCACTTTAGCTCGGTCGAGCATCCTCAAATGAATGGTCAAGTAGAATCAGCTAACAGAGTTATTTTGCAGGCCTTAAAGAAGAAGTTGGACGAAGTAAAGAGCGAATGGGCAGATCTCGTACCAGAAGTCCTATGGGGGTACAACACGACAATCCAATCAGCAACAGGAGAAACCCCATTCAAACTAGTATATGGAGCCGAGGCCCTCATACCTGTAGAAGTCGGCACGACTAGCCTGAGAACCAAACTCTATGATACGAACAACAACAACAATGAAAGATTAACAGACTTGGATCTACTGGACGAGGAAAGGGAGATAGCAACAATTAAACAACGAGCAATGAAACAGCTCATACAAAAACGACACAACAAAAAGGTCCATCCAAGGACATTCGAGAATGGAGAGCTCGTCCTCAGAAAAACAGAAGAAGCAAGAAAACCTCAAAAGCATGGAAAATTAGCAGCAAACTAGGAGGGACCATTCCGAATTTCTAAAGTGCTCGGCAAAGGAGCCTACCAATTAGAGACATTGTTAAACAGTCCAATACCAGGAAACTGGAATGTATCCTCCTTGAGGAAATACCAATCATAGTGTATATAGCGCGGATGAAGGTACTCTTTTTCCCATTTTGAGATTTTATCCCAACAAAATAAGGGTTTTACTCAGAAAGGGTTTTAATGGGGCCGGACGCCTTATCCAATTAATCAAACGATACAGTCTTACAATAAAAAGACTAATATATTCTACTCTACAAAAGCCCAAAGCCATTACAGATATAAGTTCAAACAGATATATATAAACCAAAACAAACAACCGAGCTTCACACTCGGCAAAAGCCATAAGTAGTCAAAATACATAGCTAGAAACATTAACAAACAGGTCCAAAAAACTCCAAACAACATTTTTACAAATCTTCATTCTATCTTATCCCCAATACTCGAACTATCACTTTGTTTACCAACTTCATCATCGATCAATTCGCCATCAACAATGATTTTCGTGGCATCAAGTTTAGCAGCATCAACCTCAGGGAACAAAACCCGAACCTGGTCGGTAGCCCGCTCAAAGCCTTGAGCAAAGGCCTCATAAATCTCATTCTCCAACTCCTTCACCCGAGCCATTAGTCGATCATTTTCCGATGTCAGAGTTTTATTTCCTTCCAAGACCGAACTATGAAGGCGATTCTCTTCAGCAAGCTCTTCTTCCTTTCCCTTCAAAGATGACGAAAGTTCAGTAATCATCTTCTCCTTCTCTTGAACAGCAGTAGACAACTCAGAAATCTCAACAGAATCTTTGACTTCAGATTCCACAGCAAGCTCTTGAACTCTCCCAATAGCGACAAGTCGGGCCCCAATAACCTAAGACAAAAAAACCAACAAAAACATCAACATAAGGATACATGGTGATAAAACATAAAATAATACAACCAAAATACCTGAAGAAAGCGACTCATCCCAGCACGTCCAACCTCTTCTATCATTTTCGAGTCCTCGGGAAATCGACACACCTCATCAGCAAGAGTAGCAAAGGAAAAAAACCTTGACCACAGGGACCTCATGCTATCATCCTCACGATAAGCATGAAGTCTCCTCTGAGACTCATAGGCAGCCTCTACAATAGGTAGGACAGGGGAATGCTCCTCCTTACTCTCAGCCTTCTCGGCACGAGTCTTTTCCCTTTTCCTTTTTAGTCGAGGATTAGCCCCTGCTTGACCAACGTCACCGCCGCCCTTACCTACATTTGTCATTGACCCCTCTTTCTCACTTTTCTTCCTCTGATTAAAATAGGACTTCAGTCCAGCAGTAGTGATGGTGGGGGCTTTCTCAGCTACAGACATAAACACAAGACAAAATATTAGAAGCAACTACACCTCCATTTCAGAAAATAAACACTAAAACTAGTTACCTAGATAATCCAAAACAGCCTCCTTATCCGAATCCCACTTCAACAAATCTGCAATAGATAACAACCCTACCAACTCCTCTAACAAAAAGTCCAACACGACATTGTCATCAAAAACCCTATCATCAACATCAAGAACCTGCATAGGTTCAGGAGACCAAGAAAGAGGAAACCTCTCTTCTAGATATTCATTCAAATAAAAAGGAAACTCACTTTTAACACTCCTAACCTTGACAAACATTGTTTTAAAATCTTTGAACGATGATTTGTATAAGGAAAACACTGACCGACGAGGATGACTATTGAGATTTACCCACAAACCCCGCCTAACTCCTTTAGATTAAAACAATGAAAAGAATACTCTCAGCGAAGGAGGATATTCTAGAATACTCATCAGAATCTCAAAAGCACGGACAAAACCCCAGGAGTTGGGATGTAACTGGGAGGGAGCACAATTCAACCAAAATAACACACCGCACTCAAAATCTGTAAATGGAAACCGGACACCAATCTCAGTCAACAAACACGAATAAATGTAGAAATATGACCAACCATCGACCTGCTCACAAACACGATCCTCCTCCCCACAAGGTAAAAGCTCTATCCTAAGCTCATGACCCTCTCTAACCCATACGTTAGAACCTAACACCTTTACGGATTCAGAATCACTAAACCTAGAAACACACTGTTTCACTTATTCACTAACCCAACTGCAAGGGTCGCCCTCCGCCAGAACAACCTTACCCTTTTCCATAACCAAAGACCAAACAGGAAAATTAGAAAGAAGAAGAAGAAGACCAGAACCCTTTAACACAAACCTTTGATATTCATTCTTTCTCTTTCGCTGGTGAAAAAAACGCAAGTATTGGAGATTCAGACTAAACAGAAGTTACCTATGATACTCCCAGTAATAAAAACATGGGGTAATGAAACAGTTTTTTCTCCAAAACTACCTCAGAATCTCAACCACTCACTCACCATGATGCAAACCAAGGGCCAAGATTGCACAAGATACTGTAACGGGGACTCACATCAAACACTTCAACGCGGGAAACGAAACGGCCATTAAATGCACATTTACACCTTTTCCGAGACAAAAAATCAAAAGGCAGCAACAACAAATCTAACCCCAAACAAATAAAAGCTCGCCCTGTACTCCTAAAGACACACGGCGACCTTGGGGGCTATGATACGTAGCCTAAAAACCCGGTCAACCGACTATATCTCCACACACAAACCTCGGTCAATAAAGCAAATCTCAACAAACAAAATCTAATAACAAACACCGCCAAAACCAAGGATAAGGGCATAACTCAGAATCTCAACTGACTACACTAACGGCATCAGGATAACCTCGGTCAACACAAATAATCCCTAAATAAACTCCAACTGAACGAGTTCCCAAACGTCTATATAAACAAATTAGTAACCTTGGGGCAAGGCAGGTCACAGAACTCACTATAATTTATTTCTCTTATTCTCTCATATCTCACATTCTTACTTGAGCGTCGGAGTGCTTTTTGTAGGTGCTCCCGCCGCGGTGTTCCAGCTCAGCCGACGTATAGCTCTTCCTCCTGAACTCGGACAACAGCAGGAGAAGTCACTATACCTCGGCCTCCTACGCATGGAACATGTTTGAAGACATCACATCGACAATAACAGAATAATGGAGGAATTCAATCAAATTTTTCTGAGTATTTTTGTGGTGTAAAGGTCGTCCTTGTGTTAAATAAGGGAATTAGTATTTTTGTTAGTGCTGGTTTGTTTGTTCAGCCCATGACAAAAAAAAAATAATAACAATAATAAATAAATTTAATTTACCTGATAACTTTTGATAGTAGGTTAACTTTTAAAGAGTGTTGCACTCCCTACTTTACCTGGAGTGCACTAGTTTTCGCCCTAAAACAAAGACTTTTTTAAACAATAAGTTTTATAATTATTGTATTATATCAATGTAATATATAGTATTAATTAAAAATCTTAATTCATTCTCTAAATATAGGGTTTAAAATTCTGTAATTATTGTTCTTAAATATATCAATAAACTAAATAAAAAAATGAATTCAGTTTAAAAAAATTTATGAGATTAAACATTTTTTTGTACATTATTCATTCAATAATATGAATAACATATATTAATGAAAAATTTATTTTTATATAGTTAAGTTCTATTATAGAAAAGCATTTGGAGTGAAGAGAAAAGCATGCTAGAAGGAGAATTCATGGAAAATGAGCATTTGGAGAACTCAAGGCCACGTGCACGCGTCATCCACGTGTACGCGTGAGGAGGGGATTCACCAGCAACGCGCACGCGTCACCCATG
This sequence comes from Arachis duranensis, assembly GCF_000817695.3. Taxonomy (NCBI): domain Eukaryota; kingdom Viridiplantae; phylum Streptophyta; class Magnoliopsida; order Fabales; family Fabaceae; genus Arachis; species Arachis duranensis. The sequence goes on from NC_029777.3 coordinate 148,638, forward strand.
CGCACGCATGAAAGAGAAAGTTGTCAGTGACACGTCATATGACCCATGCATACGCATGACAAGCGGCACGTGATCTCATTAAAGGCAAAACACTGGGGGCGATTTTTAAGCTCAAGGAGGCCTAAATCCAACTCATTTCTGATGCTTTTGAACCCAAGAATTGCAAGGGAATGGGGGAGGGGGAAGTAGTCATATTGTAGTTTTCATCATGTTTTAGGTTAGAATTTTAGAGAGAAAAGCTATCTCTTCTCTCTAGAATTTAGGGTAGTTTAGGTCAAATTTCCTTAGATCCAAGTTTTAATTCTTATTTTTATTTCAATTCTCTTTATATTTTATTGTTCTATTGTCTTAATCCTCTTAGTTTCTCTTGTTAATTTATTTATGTTGCCATTTTTACTTTTATGAACTCTTATAGATTTTGATTATCTCTTAATGTAATTTCATGTTTTCATGTGTTTCTATGTTTATCTTAATTGTCATTGTTGATTTATTGTTTGTATTAGTTATGGATTTTATTAATTCTTACATTTTGTGATGTTTACTTCTATTGCACTCTATGTGTTTGATAAAATGTTTCCATTAGTATTAGGGTAGTTTTCTATACTCTTGGCCTAGGCTAAGAGAATTGGGTGATCTTGAGTCATTGGGTCTAGTTGAATTGGAGAATTGAGAACCCTTAGTGGTTAATTTGATACCCATTAACGCTAGCCTACTACTAAGTCAATTAGTAGTTAGGTTGGGACTTATGGGTTGTTTACTGGTTTAAGTGTATAAAAGTAAAATAAAGATAACGTTACTCAGTGGTTGTGAATTCAATGATAAGAAGATGGTTAAGGCTTCGGAGATGCTTTGTTCTTCTGAATCAATTTCTTACTGTCTACTCCAACTGTGAATGATTTCTTCTATAGCATGTTGTATGTGATCAACGCCGGTTTGAGCAGCCACCAATCTTCCTCTAGGCTGAACACCAGGTTTAGTGCGCATCCAGTATGAATGAGGGTGAAGCTCTTGCAGTTCATTCCCTTGGTGATCCTACTCAAAACACCACAGATAAGGTCGAATCTTCCGGATCAGAGAATGCTGCGCCTTGATTCTAGCCTTTACCACAAAGACCCTAATCTCCCCATACCTCGGCTGAACTGATGTCTCAAGAAGTCCCCAACAAAGTCGTGGATTAGCCGTCTAAGAGATGTATAATCAAGCTAGTGGTTCATTGATATCCGATGAAAGACGCTGCGCTAAACCCATGTAGAATAGAGATAACTTGTGATGGTTCAACTCATTCATAAGGTTGAAGAACGAAGATACATCTTAGGAGAGAGTCAAATATGAATTGAAATAGAACAGTAGTACTTTTATTAATCCATAAAACACAACAGAGCTCCTAACCTTAACCTAGGATATTTAATGGCTCATATTGTACATAGAACAATGTAAAAACGTGTAAAGTGGTGGAAGAAGATCAAAATTTTTTAAACAAGGGTGATCTCCTCCTATAAATACTAAGCTAATGACTAAAGATTACAGAAATATTATAGGCTTAGGCTTGTAGTGCAAAAATCCACTTTCGGGGCCTACTTGGTGAGTGTTTGGACCGAGCAAAAGAGTAAACCACGTGCTAGGACTCCCTAGGGGCGTTGAATGCTGGCTAGGGCCCGCTTTTTGGGCATTTGACGCTGGTTACCTCCTTGTGGGCGTTGGATGCTAGAATAGAATTGGTGGCTGGCATTGAACGCCAGTTTTGAGCCTTCAATTCTGAAGTAAAGTATGAACTATTATATATTTCTGGAAAGTCCTGGATGTTAGCTTTCCATAGCCATTGAGAGCGCGCCATTTGGACTTCTGTAACTCCAGAAAAGCTCATTCGAGTGCACGGAGGTCAGATCCTAAAAGCATCTGCAGTCATTTCTCTGCTTCTGAATCAGACTTCTGCTCAAACTCCTCAATTTCAGCCAAAAAATATCTGAAATCACCATAAAACACAACAAATCATAGTAGAATCTAAAAATGTGAATTTTACACTAAAACATATAAAAATATAATAAAACTTAAATAAAACATAACAAAAATTGTATGAAAATGATGTCAAAAAGCGTATAAAATATCCGCTCATCATTGGACTTAGTGTTTTTCTTGGTAAGGGGGTATTTTTGCAATTTTTTTGCCAAAACCTAACTTCCCCCAACCCAACTTACAAGAGAAAGAAGATGAAAATTGAGTGTTTTTGGATTATGCTTTGGAGACAATATTCATAATTATGTTTTGGATTATATTTATTTTGGCTTTGAGACAATATTTATAATTATGTTTTGGATGAAAACAAAGACTTTAATATTTGTGAATATAAAAATCATAATTTTTTTATACCTTTAGAAATTATAATGGTTAAAAAAAATTAAAAAATAGAAGAGATTTTTTAGACCTGTATATATATTATTTAATAGTTAAAAGTAAAAAAAAGAGGACATTTAGTGGGCTCGCCAGCCCGCATTTAGGCGGGGCGGGGCGGACTTTTCCGTTTGCCACCCCTAAGTTCGACTCTACGGATTTGGTAGATTTTTTATTTGGTAGGTTCTAAGAATTGGTTTGGTAAAACTTTTCAAAGAGGTACTTGTGCTTTTTAAAAGTTCAAGCTCCTCATTTTGTGTTTGGTAAATAAAAAATATCATGTGCTTGTGCCGGCTGTTTTTGAAAAATCGGGGTATTTTTGAAAGCACTAAGATAGAGTTTTTCAAAGTTGGCTTATACTTTTCAAAATTTAAAAGTCTAATATAATCTCATATGTTAACTAATTTTCAAATTTAATGCTTGTATTTATCTCTATTATAGTATCTTTAAATTTTAAAAGCTATTTTACCAAATGCAATTGTTGTTGCTTGTGTTTATTAAAAATAATTTTTAATTTAATTTATCAAACATAAATACTACAACTTTTAAAAAATTATCTTTTAAAAATTAATTTTTAACAATCCTAGGTTACACAACACACACATCCACTCACACACACTAAAGGTTCTATCACTACCCAGCTATGGCTGGGATTCGAACCTGAGATGTGGCTTCTGTGAGGCCAACATATTGGCCATTGGAGCAATGCCTCGGCCACAAACAAACTGGAATTTTGAATTGGAAGGTAGGCGGAGCCATGCCTGCGCCTCGGGCCCACATTATTGGAAACAAGAGTACGCGAGCCCAAATTGAACGGGCTTCTAACAGCTTAAGTAGGGTATAGGAACATTCTAGAAGGAACCCAAACCCTAGCTATATATAATACAACTTAAACCAGTTTCACTCCCCCTCTTCCTCCTTTGCATCTAAACTCGGAACACAGTGTTCGCGCTGTGTCCTCACATTCTTAGATCTCTTTCTCCGTTTTCTCGCCGACGCAAAAAGCAGCAGTTAGGATCCAATGGCCGGAAAAGGAGAGGGACCAGCCATCGGAATCGATCTCGGAACCACGTACTCGTGCGTCGGAGTTTGGCAGCATGACCGTGTTGAGATCATCGCCAACGACCAAGGAAACAGAACGACGCCGTCCTACGTCGCATTCACTGACACCGAGCGTCTCATAGGCGATGCCGCCAAGAACCAGGTCGCCATGAACCCTATCAACACTGTCTTCGGTGAGATCTACTTTTCCATGCACAAATTCTCTTAGAACCTTATTGTCGTTCTCTGTGCTATCTCACTAAGCTTAATGAGTTAGTTTTATTTGATGTATGTGATCTTATGTTGTGTTGAACTGTGTAGATAGTTAATCTAAGATCATTTATTGAAAGCCTCGTTTGTTGACTTTGTTTGGAATATTTAATATTCATAAACGGATTAATGGTTCTAGATCTAGTATAGCAGAAATCTTATCTCGTTTTTCATGATGCATCAATATAATTTTAAATTACGAAATTTTGAATATCATCCGTCAATATAAATCACTGTTGGGTCTGGTCTGACGTTACTTCGTACTTCAAGTTCCAAGATTTGCCTCTCAATAGGTTGAAGGTTTGTATGTGTACTAGTTATTGTACAGTATTAATATGGGTCTTACTCGGATGAAAGTTGTTTATATTTTAGTTAGTTTATGGTTCAATATATTGATTGTTTATAAATTGTCTTTTCTCTCAGATGCCAAGAGGTTGATTGGTCGCAGATTTAGCGATCCCTCTGTGCAGAGTGATATTAAGTTGTGGCCATTTAAGGTTATTTCTGGACCTGCTGAGAAGCCCATGATTGTGGTTAACTACAAGGGTGAAGAGAAGCAATTTGCCGCAGAAGAGATCTCTTCTATGGTACTCATGAAGATGCGTGAGATTGCAGAGGCCTATCTTGGCTCTTCAGTGAAGAACGCTGTTGTTACTGTCCCTGCTTACTTCAATGATTCTCAGCGTCAGGCAACCAAGGATGCTGGTGTTATTGCTGGTCTTAATGTCATGAGAATTATCAATGAGCCTACTGCTGCTGCCATTGCATATGGTCTTGACAAGAAGGCAACAAGCGTTGGTGAGAAGAATGTCTTGATTTTTGATCTTGGTGGAGGTACTTTTGACGTATCCTTGCTTACTATTGAGGAAGGTATCTTTGAGGTGAAGGCTACAGCTGGAGACACCCATCTTGGGGGCGAAGATTTTGATAACAGAATGGTGAACCACTTTGTTCAGGAGTTTAAGAGAAAGAACAAGAAGGACATAAGTGGCAACCCTAGAGCTCTTAGGAGGTTGAGGACAGCTTGTGAGAGAGCAAAGAGGACACTTTCATCTACTGCCCAGACCACCATTGAAATTGATTCGCTGTATGAGGGAATTGATTTCTATTCTCCAATTACTCGTGCAAGATTTGAGGAGCTCAATATGGATCTTTTCAGGAAGTGTATGGAGCCAGTTGAGAAATGTTTGAGAGATGCTAAAATGGACAAAAGAAGTGTCCATGATGTTGTCCTTGTTGGCGGTTCAACTAGAATTCCCAAGGTTCAACAACTTTTGCAAGATTTCTTCAATGGAAAGGAATTGTGCAAGAGCATTAATCCTGATGAGGCTGTTGCCTATGGTGCTGCAGTTCAGGCTGCCATCTTGAGTGGTGAGGGCAATGAAAAGGTTCAGGACCTACTCCTTCTTGATGTCACCCCTCTGTCACTTGGTTTGGAGACTGCTGGTGGTGTGATGACCGTCCTGATCCCAAGGAACACTACAATTCCAACAAAGAAGGAACAAGTTTTCTCAACATATTCGGACAACCAGCCTGGTGTGTTGATCCAGGTCTTCGAGGGTGAGAGAACAAGGACAAGGGATAACAATTTGTTGGGCAAATTTGAACTTTCAGGCATTCCTCCTGCTCCCAGGGGTGTTCCACAGATCACTGTGTGTTTTGACATTGATGCCAATGGTATCTTGAATGTGTCTGCGGAAGACAAAACTACTGGCCAGAAGAATAAGATCACCATCACCAATGACAAGGGAAGACTTTCAAAGGAAGATATAGAGAAGATGGTTCAAGAGGCCGAGAAGTACAAGTCTGAGGATGAAGAGCATAAAAAGAAGGTTGAAGCCAAGAATGCTTTGGAAAACTATGCATACAACATGAGGAACACTGTGAAGGATGACAAGATTGGAGGAAAACTTGACCCAGCTGACAAGAAGAAGATTGAGGATGCCATTGAGCAATCTATTCAGTGGCTAGACAGCAACCAGCTTGCCGAAGCAGATGAGTTTGAGGATAAGATGAAGGAACTGGAAGGCATCTGCAATCCAATCATTGCCAAGATGTACCAAGGTGGTGCTGGTCCTGATGTTGGTGGAGCTGGTGCAGGCGATGATGACTATGCTCCCTCTGGTGGAAGTGGTGCTGGCCCTAAGATTGAGGAAGTCGACTAAATTTAGTTGTTTTCCTAAATTATTATCTTTGATGTGTTTTGTTGCTCCTATGTTTACTTGGTTTTTATTTTTAGTCTCGAAGACAACTATTTTAAGTAATCTATTTGGTTTGTCTACTTAAATTTCAGTTGACACGGGTTACTGAAATATTTATACATTTTGCCCCGTTGGAATTATTTGTCCGATGTCCTGGGATGTGTCGTCCTTTGGTTCATTCTTGTTTAGGCATGCGCATAAAAGCTCCTTATCTGAAGTGAATAGACTAATTGCTTCTTACCCTATTCATCATTGGCAATGTATTCCAACAGTATGTTTAAGTATATGATACAGTAGGATCACACTATTAGATGATTCGTGAAAATGTATTCCAGCAGTATGTTTGTTTAACACCTTTTGATCTTTACTACAGTTGAGATGAACCGGTTTTAGTTCATTATTAGCGTTTTTCTCAATTCACACGATTTGTTTTTAGTACTATATTTAAGAAATATGTATATTCTTTTCTCTTGGTATATGGACATGATTAATAATTGATAATGATGACCGTAGTGCAAATATTTCATTAAAGTACTTAGAGAAAAACTGAAAAAGAATGCAAGATATGTGTTTAAGGCAACAGATTCCTTACTCCCACACATGTGGGAGTATCATTAACCATAGTAAAAATATTTATGAATAGAATTCTATTTTTATGTTTTTAAAAGAACTAAAAATAAGACATTTACTCCTTCATATTTTTTAGTTTTTTAAAATTCTCCCTTCTTTTTTAACCATTCTTTCGAAGAAGAGAGTCTCTGAAAGAGTTTCCTTCTATACTCAGCATCATCACAATTGATTCTGCGAGAAATCTTTCTTTTGATGTCCTCACGTTAGTTATTCTATCCCTACAGTCGCCACACCACGCGTTGTTGCTGCCTACGGGCCCAAGAAAAATGGCTAGAGACAGCGTCCTCACTTGCGTGGCAACCGGTGCCATCAGTATCAGTGAGGGTTTCATTACCTTGTTCTCTATTTGACTTTCATACCAAAAAATACAATTTTTTTGTTGTGTTCTTCACTTAGCAAAACATGCCACAATTTTCTCTCTTTCTTAGATTTTCGGTTTACTAATGACGTGTGTATTCTGAAACTTCTATTATATATGCACGTGTTGTTTATGGGATATATGATGCGATTTTGTTGAGTCATTGATTATGATTGAATTATTGAATTTGATTGTTGTGATTTCATTGGTAGAAACTATTTTAATTTTTAATTGAATAAAATTCCTAATTTTTTCTTATTTGAAGTTTAACCTCTGTTGTGAAAGTAGAACAATAGTTGTGAAGAACTAAAATATAATACATGGTGTCTTATATGAGGAAACTCATTGGATTAGGAGTAAAATTTAGAGATTGTATCAGTAGGAAGTCAAAGATGTTTCTGATGATGCTGATTTGCTGAGTAAAATAAAATAAAATATGAAAGATAATTGAGGGAAGGGATTTGTTGATTTTATCTCATGATTCCTTTTGTAAAACTTGTTAGTTTAAACTTTAGAAATATTTAAATTTCAGAAACGTGATGCTGAATACATATTTATTTTCTCTCTCTTTTTTCTAATTGGAATTTCTATGTATTATTGTATTTTTGTTATAATTTTTTATTTTTCATAACATTTTTGGTTCTGGCACAAAATTTTGTCTATGCTATTGTAGCTTGTTGTTTGCCTTGCATTTAAAAATTAACAAGATTAATTGTTTGTCAAAATAAGATTTAAGACCAATTTTTTTAGTGATGTACAACTTACCAAATTGTTTTGGAGTTTGTTCTATATAAGTAATTATAGAGTTAATTTTTTTATATTCTATCATATTAAGCTTCAAAAATTTCTTTAAGAAGCTCAATGGTCACAAATTTGTGGGGTATCCAATGCCTTGTGTGTTCAGATAACAAGACTACAGTATGCCAAAAAAACAAAACACATGTGGTGGTAATGCCAAACCTTAATAAGGACAAGTTTAATGATTTTTTGAACGTGTTTGTGGAGAAACATACTCAATGGTTTAAAGATTGCTAATTTCAACAATATTGCATTATAATGAAACTTGTTGTCTTTGCTATTTAGATAAGTAAAAGTTTTAACAGGTTCCAATCTTGGGTCCAAGATTTTAGTTGGTTTATAGGGGGCATATCCTATGCTTTATTGAGATTTTGAGGTACTTGAGAACCGATTGATTTCCTCTGTTATTGACATTTTTATTTACACTTGATAGAAATTAATTCTTGGATAATTTTATATATAGCTTGTTATCAACATTAATTAAAAAAACTTATCCTTTAGTTGTCTTATGTTTTTTAATTTTTACGTATTATTTGGTGCTATGATAAATGTGTTCATCCTAAATAGGGACATGGTGCTTTGGCAAAGTAATGTATATTTTTTCAACTTTTTTTTTTTGTTTTTGTAATTTCTATCGTATTGATTTTTATAATTTAAGGGTGATTAGCTTTTGTAATTTCCGTCATTTTTAAACTTTAGAATTTTTACTCGTGTTTTAACAAACAGTAATTGGTTAATGAAATTATTAATAGTTTTTTTTAACAAACTATTGTGGATGGCATGATTCAATTCTTTAGATATCTAAACTAATATTGATATTGAATCCAATATGAAGGAAGCTAGAAACATGAATCAAGCTAAGCAAGTGCAACATCCTCACATATATAATTGTCACTATAGCTGATTTCAGCTCAATTTTCAAGTTTCTTTCAAACACAGAAAAAACTAAAAAAAAAGTCATATGGCTAGTGCTATAATAAAAAATTCAAAATTACACACTTGCTTTTAGAGAACACGCTAAAAAATCACTCATTAATTATTATAAATTTATACTTATTATTTTAACTTTGTAAAGGTTGTGCCACACCGTCAAAAATTCAACTATAGTTAGCTTAAAAAAAAGAGAATATCAAAATATAACCAAAGACATAATCATGCACAGGTGCACAGCAGTGCCAATCACAACTACATTTAGGCTAAGCTTTTCACATGATATCCGACGATTTCGCGTGAGGTAGTTTGATGTCTCTAGGTTCACATACAGACACTGTATCCTTGACAAGAGGGAGTATCGTCAACAGTTGAGTCTTTTACCTTACGGTTCTAACTCTACCCGAAGAAATCAAATTATCACTTACAATGGAGCCATCAACTACCTACAATGAAAATCACAAACATGCATAGTAGACTTACTGGTCACAACAACAAAGTAATAAGCAATATAAATCACATTACCCTGCAAAGAAACAAATTTCGGTCTAAAGAAAATAACCAAAACTAATTGAAGTAAAAAAATGTAAGATCATGAAAGAATTGCTGTTATACATATGTATGTAAACCGTATAGCATATTCAATAAGTAGAGTCCAAAGTCTTAGAGCCAAAATCCAAAAAATTACATGAAGTTGAATAACGGTTACTTGATCATGCAAGAGATAATAAATGAATCCATAATAAAAAAAATTACTTGAAAGTTGAAAAGATATATCTTCATGTCTTCTTACCTTTATGCAATGTAATAACAAAAATAATAATTATCGTATATCCCATCCGATGAGAGTCTGCTACATGGATGAAATAGTGACATTATACCCTATCATAAACTATGTCTAAATTCTGGGATAAATTGCTTAACATTTCTTTTAACTTTGAATATACTTTAATCCCCAACAACCATATTAGAAAGGAAGAGACTCATCTCAAACTATGAATCATCACGTTCAAATATTCAATATATTTTTTTTATCTCATTATCCACAATTAAAATATGACTACACTAGAAACATATGACTTTGATGATTTTACAAATACGAGCAAATTAGAAATATGACACACATATAATTACATAAAAACAAGTAATAGTCAGAATACAAAAATTAAAATTCTTACTTGTAGACAGCTTGGATCTTGGAAAAGAGTGATAGGAGAGAGAAGGTCTTCTCAACACCCTTGGCAGACTTAGAGAACAAGTATGAAACTATGCCAATGAGAACATGGACAGTTTCAACAACAAGCTGAGCAAAATAAAATACAATTTTCAATTCAACTTAATAAATGAATATTGAATAGAGTTGAAAAAAAAAATAAAAAAACCTTGCTAGTTACTAATCATGTTAAGAGTGAGGTATAAGCCACATTTGGCAATTTTTCATAAGGTGGAAACTCAGGTGCAGTCGACTTCACGTGAAGTTGATATTTGAGAGCCTTTAAATGATTTGACTAATTTGACTAAATTTTCATCTAACGACTCTCAGATATCAACTTCACATGAAGTTAACTTCACCTGAGTTTTCACCTTTTGGTAATCTAACTTAATCAATTTGTGTCAACTATAAGAATCACATAACTTCTAAAATGCAGAAATCCTTAGATTATTTACCTGCAAAGTGGAACAATATCTTGTTCAATTTCTCAAGTCCAGAGCGACCACTTCAATTGTGCGGCTATAATAGGACGATGAATAACTTGCTTCAAATAGGAGAAAAAATGGAGCTTCGTCTTCGAGGGAGACGACAGCGAGACATAGCGAAATCACCCAACAACGACGGTGAGATATGGCAAGTCATGGTGAGAAATAGATTATCAGCGACAGCTGCAAGACACGGTGAGGAGTAGATTTTTAGCAATGACGTGTGGCGAAGAACATATAACGAGCGATGATGTAGGGTGAAGTGTAGAAAATGAGTAATGATGCAGGGCGAGGAGCATAGAACCAGCGACCGCGGAAAAAGAGAAAGAGAGAATGAGTGACTGTAATTGAACGAAAAAAATTCTAGCTGAGCAGAACTCTCTTTTCTTTAAAATTCATTTAAGAGAAAAAAGAAAAATGTCTAAAAAAAAAATATTGATACAAATATTTAATTATTGATTTTTTTAAACAGAATTCTATTCGTAAATATTTTTACTATGATTAACGATACTCCCACACAAAAGTGGGAGTAATGGCTCCGTTGCCTGTGTTTAAATATACGGTAAATAGAAACGTACATGAACACAAGTATGTATTATTCTGTATATAATAGTATATCCAATTTGAGGGGAAAAATCGTAAACTCTTTCCGCATAAGGCGTGGATTATGTTTAAATGTTGTGCAATGTGCACTATTTGATTTCTATTTGACTACTACGTACACACGTACATGTAGAATCAGTGATCAAGTAATCAAAGAATCTTGTTACAGATTCAGAATGTCTGTTGAACCTGTCCTCTATTTTCAACCAACACAAAACCATTGCAGATAAAAAAGCTGAGATAAACCTCAAAACTAAACTAATAAAGTGAAAGTGCATTATAAGGGGTGCCGGCAATACTGTTACAACTTACAAGTTGCGTTATAACTGGCGAGGCCGTGCTTTCGCACAAGGACGAAACTAGAAAAAAGAATCTTGCAAAATACATCTTTTGGAAGGATAAAATAAAAAAAGAGAATAAAAACTGAAAGTGAAAAGAAATCAGCCACAATGATTATCAGCACCACATAACAAAAATCAAACACCGTCACCCCTCACTTCCTCTCTGTCTCTCTCTCGCTGGACTCTACAACGCCAGATTCAGATTCTTCTACCAATCAATCCAATTTTCAGTTGCCTGCACCAACTTCATTTTAATTATTAATTATATCCATGTAAATTATTTACGAACATTTTTGCATGTGTCTCGTAGCGGGAGCAGCTGAAGCCGGCAATTCTTCTCACTGTGAAACGTCAACATCCATTGCTGACGTTGACCACAATTTCTAGGGTTCTTTGTTCTTTTGTACAGCTATTATCTGTATCTGTAGCCGTATATAATTATCTATAACTATTCGAAGTGGATCGGGAACTTGAACCAATGGCGTCTGCAAGCGCAACTCCTTGCCGCGACGAAGAGGCGCCACTCGTCGCCGCCGATTCGTCGACGGTTGAAGCAATCAAGACCAAGAGCCACACTAAGGATGTTCATATTTTGAGCTTGGCATTTCTCTTGATATTCCTTGCCTATGGAGCTGCTCAGAATCTTCAGAGTACTCTCAACACTGTAATTAAATTAACACACTTTCTCTGTCACGTTGTTTAATTTAATTTCTTGAATTGGTTTAATTAATTGTTGATAAATTCAGGAGGAGGACTTGGGGACTACGTCGCTTGGGATCCTGTATTTGTCTTTCACGTTTTTCTCGGTGGTTGCTTCATTGGTGGTGCGGGTTCTCAGCCCCAAAATTGCTTTGATTATTGGTTCAACTGGTTATTGGTTGTATGTTGCTGCAAACTTGAAGCCAAATTGGTAATTAGTAATTACTTACTACCTAAATTTTTTTGAGTGTTCATTATTGTTAACAACATACACGTGCCCTGTATTTGATGGATACAAGTATTTCAGATGGAATTGAAATTCTGAGGCCATCTAGGTATTATCACGAGGAAAGAAAAAGATCCAAGTAAAAACAACTTTTTTGCGCGTGTTTATTTACTATGAGAAGCAATTTCCTCGGCAGTTTAAAAGAGAATTTAGGAAAGGGACAACGGAAAAGTTTCCCAATTGTATTTCTTTACCTATTAAGTAAACATATAAGTCTCACTGCTCATCGGAGAAATAGGTGGCGGTTTTGTAGCTAAATTCGAACTTCACAAGGATCACAATAACAAAGCTGCAAGGGTAAAAAGGAATTGTTATCAGCATTCCTTACTTGTAGTGGTGTGGGTGGAACAAATCCTTTTTTGAGTTTGATTTTGGAGAGAGTACCATAAGAATGAAGTTAACAATGCACATGTACTGGTGCTATATATGCTCCTAAATCAACAATTTGACTGAATTCCTGATGAATTATTACATCACCATGACTGGTTGGACTAGTTTAGTATTTTATCCATGAAAAGTAAATTGAACTCTCAACAACTTACAGATATGCTGTGATTAGTTTTATATAGGGATTCTTGAATGGTTTTGATATTCTTAAAGGCTGACCATTTGTTGGTTGTAGATGCCTACTCATAGTTCTGCTGATGAGTGCATCATTTGTATTGAACTTTGTGTCTTTGTATGCTGAAATTATACTAAATTATGATCCATACCTTAACACTGATTGATTCTTCACCAGGTATACACTGGTTCCAGCCTCTTTGTACCTCGGGTTTTGTGCTTCAATAATATGGGTTGGACAGGTACACATAAATCGCCAAGGCTCTGCAGTTCCTTCAAATTGTGATTAGTCACCTAAATCTTTACAAATCCTAGTTTGACCTGACAGGGAACATATCTCACATCCACTGCACGCAGCCATGCTACAGATTACAACTTGCATGAAGGTGCAGTAATTGGTGATTTCAATGGGGAATTCTGGGCTGTGTATGCACTCCATCAGGTGAGCAAATTGTTTTTTACTCAAGTTTGATCACTTTCTTTTTTCTGTTTCTTTAAATAATAATATTTATACATTTTAGGATTCATATTTACTAAAAACTATTTTGCAGTTTATTGGAAATCTCATCACATTTGCTCTATTGAGTGATGGGCAGGTATGTGGCTGTTAGACTTTACATTTTTCAAATTTTCTTCTAGTTTTGTTTATTAACTATCGACTGCTGGTCTGTGGTTTGTTCAAGCTTACCCTTTCCTCATTAGTCGCCATAAATGAGGACTACTGCTGACAGTATCTTTTCAGAAAAGAATTAACAACTAGCTTCGTGGTTGAAAGAACTGAAGGTCTATTGTTGAATCAAAATAACACTAGCAGTTCTATTATGGAAAGCGTTTAGCTTTTGTTGATGTTGTGTATTTAACATTATTTATTTATTTAAAACTTTTAAAGCTAAGCACTTGCAAAGTTTCAATGGCTTTGTAAATATGGTGAGTTGATGACATTGACACTGTAATTTAGCATTTGCTGTATTTAATTTTTAATTTCCATATTTATGTTTAATGATTAGAAAGATGTTATTTTGTATACTATACATACTACACAAAAAAAAAACTTGAAGGAAATGTACCCTTTTACAATAAATACTCATGTTTCATACTAGCTAGTTTCATGTTTTGAAATGCTCAGGGTTTGAATTTTCTTTTCCTTTTTTCTTTCCTTGTCATTGCAGGAAGGAACTACCAATGGCACTACTGTATTGTTTGTTGTATTCCTTTGTGTTATGACCTTTGGTGCAGTACTAATGTTCTTCCTGACTAACCGGAGTGGTAACAGTAAGGAAGAATATGAACTTTCAGGTGCTGGTGTTTGTTCATCCATTAAATCCCTATCTAGATCACTTACCAGTGCATTGTCTGATGTAAGAATGTTGTTGACCATACCCCTCATTGCATATTCGGGTCTACAGCAAGCATTTGTGTGGTAATCTCATGTTTATTATAAGGCATTCACCCTCATGACCTTCTACTAATCGATTTCTGATTTGGTGTACTTTGACATGCACTCTGTCTTTCTTGTTAACCAACTACTTTTTCGCAGGGCTGAATTTACCAAGTATGTTGTGACCCCTGCAATTGGTGTTTCTGGTGTCGGCAGTGCAATGGCAGCATATGGGGCTTTTGATGGAATAGTAAGGATGAAAAGCAGGCTCTGGTTCCGTGCCTTTCCCATCAAAATATTTTACCCCATACTACATACAAATGAGTTACTTTAAGATCATTAATATTTATTTCCTTATTTTTAAAAATCTTTCAGTGTTCTCTGGCTGCTGGTCGACTCACCACTGGTCTTGCTTCTATTACGTCCATAGTGTCAGTAGGAGCATTTGTTCAGGCACTTGTATATATCTTACTTCTTCTAGATGTCAGGTCTGCAATAAATACACTTTGCTTAATTTGTGAATATTGTTTTCCCCTCTGTAACTCTTTCTTCCTTTGCACACTCCTGATGCAGCATGTCTAGCGGATGGGTCAGTACCCTATACATACTCTTTTTGGCTGCATTATTGGGCATTGGTGATGGAGTTCTGATGACACAGCTCAATGCGTTGCTTGGAATGCTATTTAAACATGACACGGTATATCATATGCCACAGATAAAATCATGATCCTTAAATTGGGTTGCAACTTGCAATATTCAGATCATATCCTATTGATTTGTTTACCTTGCCTTTCCATTTCTTTATGGAGGCTGTATGCTTGATAGTTTGTTTGGGGTAATATCACTATGAATTGCTTGTTCATGTGTCCAAGCTGATTACTCTATAAGTTTCATTTAAAACTTGTACATTCCCTGCTGTTTTCCTCTATTACATTCTCCTCACATCCCTGATATATTTTTTCTGCAATTTTACCAATAGTTACTTTAAGTTACCTCTTGTTTCAAGTTTGCTTTGCTTTCGCGTGTAGGAAGGGGCCTTTGCGCAGCTAAAGATATGGCAAAGCGCTACAATTTCTATAGTATTTTTTGCGGCACCACACATCTCATTCCAAGCAGTGCTCGTGATATCGCTGGTGTTGCTATGCTCCTCATTCGGCAGTTTTCTGTGGCTAGCTCTCAAGGTGGCTAAGACACCCTCATCCACTCCCCGGGAGTGAATTCAACGCTGTACAACTGCAAGCATAATAGATCCAGTATAAACTATATGATCTCTATTTTTGCCTATATACCCTATCTATCCATTGAAACTACCTCTTTTATTTATGGTGACATTTCTTGCGGTTCAATGTGCTGTATAAAATTATAAATTGTGATAATTGTAATTTATAATTAAAAGCTCACGTACCACACACATACACAAATCTGGTGTTGGTTATTGGGTGCCTCAAATTAATATGTGAGCTTCAGTGATTTACTTGTTAGAGATAGAGGACGCAATGTTGGGTAAGATGTGTGCAAAACTGAAGGTAGATTTCAATTTTGACCTTTTCTAGAGAGTATAGTGCGGAAGCAACCATATTTCTGGACAACCGGTACCTTGTTTCCACGCATACAATATTTTTATTTTAATTTTTAGATATGGTGGAGTGGCTTTCCAGTCTTTCTTGTTTTCGTCTAAAACAGAACTATACCGAACCCATGGACGCCTAGTGGCAAATTCTGAACCCCATAACTTGGTCAGAATGGCCATCATGCGACTCATTAAGTCAAAAAATCCACGTCAATCCTTATTGGTCCATCGGAACCAAAATCACCAACATCCTCAAAAAGTAGTTATGATTAGGTTGTTCTGCACCTAATTTCACTGCACCCCTATTTTGTTTATAAAGACTATTTCTACCAAAGACGGAGCCACCACAAGATGCCTCTCTGGCTCTCTAACTTCATCCGTTTGCACCTCACAACTCCATGGCCTATTCTAATCTATGCTGCCACTTGGACAACCATGCTAACCTTTACGGTGGTGGTGGCCGCGCTCTCGCTGCAGGTGGCATTCGTCTCGGCCATAACCCCATCCTCTTCGTTCTCCCAGAAGTGCAACAATGTTGGATCTATTAGAATGCCCGTGGACTTCCCAGGAGACATCCTCTGTTTTCCTGCTCCTCTGTTGTTGAAATCTAAGGTTGATCTTATCGTGCCTCCGGTCTTTGCGGCGGTAATTGTAGCCGCCTCTGCCTTCATGGTCCGTGCTGTGGGCTTGTTTGATCGTGATCAAACTCCTTGAAGATATACCCTAACTTGTTTTTCCTTTTTAGATTCAGATGCCAGGGGATAGTTAAGATACCGAATTCATGCCAAACTCTTCAATTTCTTTTAACATTGACCTTTGTAAATCCACACAACGATATTGATACAATAGATTTTCAGGGTTAAGTATAAGTGTTTAGCTATCATGCTGAACTGAAATTGATGCCTTCTATTGTTATTTTAATTTTTTTCCTTTCGGCATTTGGTTTGTCTTAGCACGTTTATCAGAAAATCCAATTCATAACTATTAAGTCCACCCTTTAAATTACACACATAAATTCAAAGTCAACATAGAGAAAATGTCTGGGAAACATCGTATAAAACGAGAAATTATGATAACAACTAGTAATGGGTTTTGATGGATAGACTTGAGAACTTGACTAGGATTCTGTCCCAAACAAACAGCAAAAGGTTACTTAAGCTTTAGAAATTGAATTGATGAGTCTTTCACTGAAATCCCAGAGTTTCCTTCCAAGCTGTTCATTTGAGGCAAATTTGCTTGGTTTAACCTTATTGCAATCCACAAAGTACTTGCCAGATTCACCTTTCACGCTTGGGTGCAGAGCAACATAGCATGTCGTGGCTGCTCCCTGTTACATTATAAACAACAAATTATAATTCATCACATTTATTGTTACATGTCTTCAGTCAGATCCAAAAAATTTTGATAATGAAAACAAAATATATATAAAATAATAATAATATTTTAGTTTAAGTACTTTATTAGTTCTTATACTTTACCAATTTTTTAGTTAAGTTCTTATAGTCTAAGAGTTTATAATTAAATCATTATATTAGGTAAAAAAAATTTATTAGATCCTTGTAACTCTCTTTTAGAAAACATATACTAATCCTAAAATATTTTATTTTATAATTCATCCTACATTAAACAAAAAGATAAATGTTAAAACAAAAAAGTTAAAAAAAATTCTAATGGTATCTAATATAGGGATTCAACATAATTACAAACTTTTAAATATAAGGATCTAAATAAAAATTTGATAAAGTTATAAAAATTTATAGAGTAGTTAAACCTAATTTTTATAATTATATTTTACTATTATAAAATATAATTAGTTTTCAAATTATCTAACTAACAAATTAAAATATTAAAATAGTAATTTAAATAATAACATATTCTTTAGAATTTGATTATTCTAAGTTTCATATTTAAAATAAATTGAATAATTTTTTTGTCAATATAATCAATGTCTTTTTATAATATATTATCAAACAATTATTTAAAAATTCATCTCCCTTACAATTATGAAATTCACTCTTTATAATATTCATAATTTAAAAAATTCTTTTAATTGATGTAGTTGCTAACTTTAAAAAAAATAATTATGGATAAACAATATTTTTTCAAATCTCAACCAATTTCTAATAAATAACACTAATTTTATTTAAGTTTAAGAATTGATTATAAAAATATTATTATTATTATTATTATTATATACTACTCAAAAAAAATTTAAATTACAATAAAATACTTGTCCCCACACCCTAATACATAACTCTGTCCCTGCATATACTTAAATTTTTCAGGACATTGAGCTAGTTTACTTTCCTCGGCAATTGGATTGTCCAATACGAAGAAAAGTGAAGTGGCTTGGTATTTCTTTTGATTTTTGTGTCCTTGGAAAAGTAGCACTGTGCACGTGTTATGTAATACTAGGGGAAGGAAGTGAAATAAAATACCTGTGGAACGTTCTTCCATATGTAAAAGGTGAAGATCTTTAGGAAATCTACATGAAATGAAATAAATCATATTATGGTCTTAGAGATGAAATAAATAGTACAAAAAATGAGAACTAGTTTGTTTTTATGTGGTTTAAGGAGAAAGAATTAACGGACGCATTAGGTAAGAAGAGTGTCTCATAAGAGGAGTCATTATGATTCCTGGGTGGACCGAGTTAACAGTGATGTTCACACCCTCTTCCTGTAGAAACCAAAAATGCCAATCAAGTCAAAACT
>NC_029777.3:167133-208962 GCF_000817695.3 Arachis duranensis
ACCAAAAAAAAAAAAAAAGACAAAACTCATAACTAGGATTGTTGAATTGCTTTCATCGTTTAGCTACTTATATATAAAAATAAATCTTCTCAAATTTTCTCTCAGTTAATTTTGTAAGATGTGATCTCTTATAGTACACATGTCAAATAAAAATACGTTTATTAGCTTAAAATGGTTTTTTTAAAATAAAAAATATATATTTACTATTTTATACAAAAATATAATTATTTATCATTTTACATATTATTTCTTATTTTCGAAAGCAGTATAAGAGAAATTGAAAATGTATATTTCCTACTTTAATTTTATAGTCACTGCTAACGATATTAAAAAAAAACGATAAGCTATTCTACGCAATTTTTATTATTTTCAATCGCTCTTTGACCTAAGTTAATAATTTATTTACTCTCCATTAACTTTTTTGCATAAATATTAATAAAAATATTTTTTATTTAAATTCAAATAAAATATAAAAAAATAAAAATATATATAAATAAAAAATTAAATTTTGCGTTTTAATTTAAATTTTGCAAAATATATATTTTTACAAATTATAAATTTAAAACAGAAAGATTAACGATTTTTTAAAATTTATTAAAAAATATCTTTTAATTCATTTGTATTTATAAAATTATTTCTAAGATTTTTAATGTAAAAAAAATGAATATAAAGTATAACCATAAAAAATAATATAGAAGTTAAAACATAAAGTCTTCCAGAATTAGAAGTGGTGATAAAATTATGTCAAACGGTTTATCAGAAATTTTGGGCCTAACTTACGATTGATCTGTCTAATAAAAAAAATATCAACAAGAGGCTTATAATATAGCCTTTTCATCTTTAAAAAGTAGACTTAGACTTACTGAAAAGCCTGCAAGAACTGTCAGATTGGCTTGAATTCTATTTAATATTATTATACATATATGTTATTTTCTAAAAGTGTAATAAGTGAGATTTGAACTCTAACCCTTTAATTTAAAAACCTTATTATTTACTACTAATATACCAAATATTTTTAATAAATATATGAAAAAAATTGTCTGTATTTTATTATATTTTAGTCTCATTTAAAATTTTAGTCCAATTTTATCTTTGAGTAAAGTATTATTTTGTTATTAATGTTTGGAATAAGTTCTAAAATTGTCTCTAACATTTAAGTTATCTTATTTAAATTTCTAACATTTCAAAATTGTTTTAATGTTGACCCATCGTTAGTAATTCAATTAACAGAATTAACGGCAGAACAATAATATTGAGATAATTTAAAATTTTGAGAACTTAAATAAGACGAAAATATTAGGAATAATAATTTTTTGGCTATTTTTAATATTTTTTTAATTATAAAATATTTAAAATATTTTTATTTTAATAAATAATAATATATTATTTTTAAACTCATTTCAAGAATATATGTTAAGAATAAGGTTAGATACTAATATATAATGTTAATAATTTTTTATTTTTTATTAAAATACAGTTAAACATAAAAGACATACGTATTAAACGAGTGTCGTTTTCAAAATGTGTTCAACATACAAACACGATAATTTATCAAAATATATGTGATTCATAGAACATAATTTATATTTATATTCTTATTTATTTTAATTTTTTTATATTTTATTTAAATTCATGCAAGGAGTATTTCTTTATTAAAAAGGTCAATAAGTTATATAGTAAAAATTGCGTAAAGTAGCTGATATTTTTTTTTCTAATTTTACTGACGAAAAATCTTTTTTTTTTCAATTTTATTGACAATGACTATGAAATTAAAGTAGAAAATACATTTTTTCAATTTTTCTTACATTAGCTGCAAAAATGAAAAACAATATGTAAAATCAAGATAAAGATCTTTCCATTGTGGTGATTATCTCTGTGGTTCAATTCACCTTTTTAGGTTAGATCGCAAATAAAAAAAAATTATTTTTTTGGGGCTATTGTTGCACACCTTTTTAAATATTATGTGAATGAGGGATGAAATAAATCAAAATATATTTCTTTATCTATTTTAAAATCTTAAAAGTGATCGTCGATGTTCATAACTTCATATCACATGTGTCATATTTTTATTTATAAAAACAACATTTGCATTACCTTTCAAAATTTTTATTTTATGATATAAAAGACAATTTTTTTAAGTTCTTTTTACTTGTGATTAGTATTTTTAATAAAAGAAACACGTGTACAAAAATTATAAACAATGTGCATATAACATTTCTTTTCTTCAGGGTTATCAATTGAAACATTTTTTTTTACAGAAACCATATTTTTTTATTGAAAATTAAAAAATAAAATAAAGTCCAGCAATATTGGGAAGACAAAAAAAAATTTATAAAAAGTTATTTTTAAAATTTGAACCTAAAATTTTTAATTAAATTATAAATCAATTATTATTTTAACTATTTTAATTTTTGTTATTTTTATAATGGTTAAATTAGTGAAAGATGGGTATCTTTTAAATTTGTTATTGAAAAATTTTATCAATTAAATTAGTCCTTTAAAAATAATAAATTAATTATTTTTGTCTTTCTATCACCCAATAAATAATTTTCATCAATGACTGACGATATATAATGTTAATCGATAGCAAGCATGATATTTAACATGTTTAATTAGACGTTAAATAAATATGTTAATAAAAATCTATGAATTTAGTCTATTTTTTTCAATTATATAAATCATAATTCTAATATAACCTAACCACATTAAATTGATAATTTTTATAAATATATTTATTCAGTATCTAATTAGATATATTAGGTGTTATGTATGATGTAAGTTAACGTTTCATATCATTAATAGTTGGCAAAACCTATTAATTTAACGAAAAATAAAAATAATTAATTTATAATTTTTAAAAAACTAATTTAATTGATAAAATTTGTCAAAGAATAAATTTAAAAATCAAAATTTTTTTAGAGACTAATTTAACTATTAATCACGCAAGTATTTATGGACTGAACAATGCTAAGGGCCAACAACTTTGATATTTTGTAATCATTAATTGGCTATGAATAGTATTTTTAATGGTGTGAGATTATATTAAATGATAAGAAATCACTCACTTTTTTTTATTTATAGTTAAGTGCTAAAAAAAACACAAAAGTTACTGATTCCTTAGACTTTTTCTTATAAATATATATGTTAATATATAAAGGTGAAGAATTAGTGGACTAGTGACCTGTAGGCGACGAGAAAGCTCATTTGAGTGCAGTATGTTGCATAACTTGGACTGGCCGTACGCCTTCTTGTTATCATAACTGAAATGTTGTAACCGTTTGTTTTGTAAATGATCTTGCAAATCATATCATATCAAATTCCTTAAGTTACATACATACCCTTTTCGTTCATTCAGCTTTTGAAATCTAATCCCCTTTCTGTAAGTGTAGTTGTGGGCAATTGATGACAAATTTATTATCCTCCCTTCAATTCCTGTGGCTTCCGCAGTTTGTTTCATTTTCTCGAGGAGCAAGTTTGTCAACAAGAAATGTCCTGAAAGAAGGAAAAAACAAAAATCATAGTGGAGTCTATTATTATAATACTACAATTAATACCGAAAGGAAAAGTATGAGGAGCCAATGAAATATTTATACAATATGTACAATGGAGGTTTATGGAGTATTAGAGATATAATTATTAGTGTTACATTTTACTATCAGCTGAAGTTTTTGGGATGAGTGGTATCATGACATGGTATTAAAGTGCTAGATTTGAAAGGTCAAGAGTTCAATCCTTGGTGAATCCAAAAATTAAATTAATTTTTTGAAAAGATGTTACGTTTAGGAGAAAACTTGTTGCTGAGTGAGTTAACTTGCTTAGTACAGATAATAATAAATATTGATTTAATTTTTAATTACTTTGCAGCGAGTCTTATCCAAAACACCAGACTACTTATTAATGAGATCTATACTATTAGCTAGATGAGTTAAAATAAGATGACATCACAGATAATTTAAGTAAAATTAGATTATTTATTTTTTTTATAAAATGTATAGCGTTTTAATAATTGAATTATAAATTTATATATGATAAAAAAAATTATATCAAATTTTATCTAAAATGAATATCAATAATAAATATATAGCTTTTGATATTTTGAACTGAATATATTAATTAACAAAATTATTTACATGGTAAATTATTACCAAGATGGTTAGTATGAAACTGTGTTTCAACCCCATTCTCTGACAGCTTGAAAGGGCAGAACATGACTCCAGCATTGTTTCTGTAATGAATGAATGGATAAGGGTGTTGGATATTCTCATAATAACATATTTAAGAGACTAAAAAAGAAAAGAGAAAGAGAAAGAGAAAGGGAAAGGGAAGTGGAACATTAAGATATTGAGAGGAAGATGAAGAGCAAGGAAGTTGTGGACAAAAGAAGCAACAGATGTGAGAGAGCACAAATCGAGCTTCAGAATGTCAACACGGGCGGACGGCTTCTGCTCAACAATCTCTTCCTTCGCCTTCTTCGCACTAACTGTATTCCGTACACCAATGATGACGTGTACATTCCTCAGAGCCAGCACTCTCGCTGTCTCCAATCCAATGCCACTTGCTCCTCCTGCATTATAAGTTTATAACACCACACATCAGAATCACATTCTTTCTATTCCTTCTTAAAGTTCCATTTATATATATACAGTAACTCTAGAAAGAAAAACTGAAATTTCATAAATAATAAAACAGTGTTGCCACCATAACTAGAAGGAAAAGGATGTACAAAATAAAAAAAATATATAAAAAAATGACAAAAAAAATTAAAAATTAAAGAAAAATACAGAAAAGGTAGTAAATATTTAAAAATAAAATAAAAAAGAGATTAAACTACAAATCATCGTCACATATTTTGATATTTATTAACACTATAATAAATTAACATTATAATGGATTAAAAGTATAAATTAATATCACAGGTCAATACTACAATTTTTTTTATAAATATATAGAATAATTAGATATTTCAAGTTGGTGGATCGCTTTCCGTAATACTGAACCAGATATCCAGGCCAAAAGAAAATGAATCTAATTGGGTTTTACCCGAATATAGCAGTGAGGTTGGAGGCAAAATCTAAAATGCACATATTAACGGATTAATATCATACTAAGGGTTTAATTTTGTACGTAAGAATATGAAGATAGAGAAGTTGATATAACATAAAATTATTATATAATATTAATATGGAAGAACATGAATACCACAACCATTTTAATTAATAACTGACCAGTGATAATAGCAGTGAGGTTGGAGGCATCAATTCCATGAGTAACCTCCTCTGCAGTTGAAGCTGATCCAAAGCCACTTGGACCAGCCCTCCCTGTAAGCAACGATATAACTCCCACCAAACTAATTTAATTTATAATATACCAACCAAAGTAGAAAGCAATATACCAACCAAAGTAGAAAGCAAGATTGGACCAATTTACAAGTGGAGAAGGTATGGTCTATACATGGAAGCAATAGTACAGTAGTAAAGTTAGTATAATATATGATGCCTATGGTTTTCTTCTTATTAAGGGAGAGGTTCTTAGGTTGTAGGTTGACAGCTTTATTTTGATTGTGATGTGAATTTTTCCCTTATTTGGACTCTCGGAATTCAAGTTGTGCACTTATCAATTTCATATTAATTGTTGCTCCTTTATGGTAGTTTGATGGGCCCTTTTTTTTATATAAATAAAATAAATGTTTTATTATTAATATGTGTAATTTATAGATTATTTATAATATTTTTTAAATAAAATAATAAAAAAATTATTTCTAAAAAAAATTATTCTGGAATTATATTATGGAATTCAATTTTTTTTTTATTAGGGGACAAGTTTGTTGTGCCACACAAAAATATACATTTGAATTTCAAGATCTCTATATCTCTAATTTGGGAAGAACATATACTAGGACCAAAACGCTTAATTCTAAAAAAAATATACTTTAGTTTGGATGAGAAGGAGAAGTTGGAGAGTTAAATATTAGATAGTAGACAAATATGATTTCTAAAATAATTTGTGGGTATAGCATTTTCAACACCACTGGCAACAATAATTCATCATCTCCATTTGAGGAGTTCTCAGAAATACGTATTCTTGAAAACTCTTTAAAAAATAAGATAAAATTATATGTTAAAGTTATTATTTGTTTAATTGTGTAAAGCGCATGTATGCAGGGAATAACGATGTACTAGGAACAGGGACGGATCTAGAAAATTTAGTATAAAGGGGTCGAATTTTAAATATTTTTTTATTTCGTAAAAATAATTAATATATAGTTATTAGAGTTAATTTTTCGAAAAAGTTATCAATATATATATATATAATTATAAATTTTTTTCATAATTTTATTTTTAATACGATAGTTACATAAAAAAATATAACAATATCAATAGTACATTATAAAATTATAAAGTACCAATAATTTATTGCGTGTTTAGTTAAAAATGATCACATATCTTATTAATTAAAATTAATTCTTTCAAAAAAATTTAAAAATTTGAAAATAAATGATAAATTATTAATTATTTAAAAGACACAATACCTTTTATAAAATACAAGATAAAAGATATTTTTATAAAAGTTTTTCTTTTAACAACGTAAATTTAGAAGAAAAATAAATATTTTTTATAAGAAAATAATATCTAAAGTACATAATATGATTATCAAAATATAACTACATAAGTTATTACCAATATAATAATATAAATTTTAAATATGTTAATATAAAATAAACAAATGATTTTTTAAATAAATATAGAGATTATTATATAAAAACTAATTTGAAAGTTACAAAGACTTGAGGGTATGATATTAAATTAGTTAAGTGAAAATTATTAGTGAATTGAACAATTAAAATATAAATCCATCACATAATAAAAAATAACACATATAAAAATACTAAATTATATAATATTTTTTATTTTTTAAATACATATCTCATATATAAATATAGTTTCTAAAAATTTTTGGGGGGGAGGCGAAGCCACTACTCGCCCCCCTCTAAGTCCGTCCCTGAGTAAGAATGGTGCTACCCAACACTAAGAATGAAGCAGTTCTGATTTGAAGTTTGTTGAGGAACACGACAAACTTTATGAATTTAACAAGGTTCGTCGAGGGGCACTACAAAGTTGCCCCTAGGGATGGCAAAAACTCCCGACGAGACGGATATCTACGGGGATTTACCCGTCGGAGGGCAGATATGGGGGTGATTTTGTGCCCGCGGGGATGTAACACCCTATTATCCTAAACCTTACTTCATGCCGTAAAAAAAATATAACAAAGTCAGATGACAGTTCTAAAGCTTGTACGATAATATATATAGAAAGAAATAGTGATACTGGAAATTCAATGAAGAATTACAGCTCAAAATAGAAACAGAAAGGTGCGAAGCGTTCACTCGATAACTATAAGTGTAAAGGCACAAGATACAACATAATACAATAGTAATCAAGATAGATATTTAAGTATGATAGTCAAAAGAGCTCTACCCGTAGCCTGTGGAGTTTAGGCCGACTAGTTACATACAGACAATACAGAGTTTTTAAGTTAAAACAGCATATACAACTTATCTCTCAAATAAATCCTCTAAGACAAGAAAGATACAAAAGTGAGAGTATATCTATGACAAAGTAGTCCAAAATACAAAAGATGATAAAAGATCTCCGCTCTGTCACCATCTCGCAACTTACCGAGGTGGGTTACGACTTGCATTTGAAAAACAACAACAATATATGGAATGAGAATCGGAGGTTCTCAATATAGTAATAGTACCAATAATGTAAGATATCATGTTTTGGGATACCAAAGGCAATCCTAAAACTTCCCATCAAGCATAGATTCAAACTTATAAAACAATTTAATAAAGTCCTTAAACAGGTCATCTAACTTAAGAAAAATTCTAAACTATTGATAACATCGTTGTCCCACAGCCTCCGCCAACTTAACCTCCCTGCGATCCCATCGCCACTGCATACCGAGCATCCTCAATCCCAGTAGTAAACACAAGTAATGGCATACAAGTAATACATAATTAATGTTCATATATAGCAAGTAAATCAGAAAACAAGCAAACATGTTATACACTTAGGCAATATAGGCAAATGGACAAAGCAAGCAACGACATAGAAAATGTACATGATGAATGCCTGTCCTATTGGCTGTAATATCACATTGTCGGTTCAACTGCTAACCCGACACATTCTCATGGGAATGTTGCCTTTCAGTCACGAATATAAATGGGTACCCCTTCTTGCGTACACATGGTAGTGCCCACATACACGAGACCCACAGACAGAGGAGAATGCCCGCGTTGCATGCACAGGTTCGCGTATGCATGCCGTATCAAATTTGAAAAAATTTTAAAGCTGTAGAATTTCAGATTTTTGCACCAAACTTGAAACACGCATAACTTTCTCGTTTTAAAACATTTTTCATTTGCTCTTCGAACGTCTTAAAACTCTTGGACCCAACTTTCATAAAAATCTATTTTTCATAAAAAATAAAGGTCTGGAGGCTAAATTATGCCTCGCTAAAGTTCGTTAAAAATAAAATTTTACACAAAATAATCAAAATTCTCTAGTTTCCGAATTTCAAAGCCAAACCAAATCAAAACTTACTCAATTTTAACACAAAATACTACCACACACTATACTTTACAATTCCATTGTAACTCAATCACTTCAACACCTGTTTCACTCAATTTTTCTATCATAATCCAACAAAATCAATAATTCCAAATCAATATTTTAATATCAACAATTTGCATAATTTAATCCTTTATATACATCCTTCATCAACATACAACATCATCACATCACTACCATAATATCACAATCATTATATCATAATTATCATTATCACATTCAACCACATGCAACTCATACAACCTTATCATAATTTACATATCACATACATAATCCAATAAACTATTTGTTCAATTCAATCATATCTTAAGGTCAACTAGCCTAAGTATCACAAAACATTACATATTACATAGAAAAAACCGAAATCATACCTTGGCCAATTTTCAATATACACAAAATCACAAAATTTAATTCCAACAAGCCTTCAATCACCAACACCACTTCCAAAGTCACCAAATATCAAGCTATACATACCAATATCACTAATATCAATATCCAAAATTCACAATATACCAAAATATAAGAGTTTTTGAGAAATCTTACCTAAATCACTAAAATTAGGGATGAAATCCAATGATTTCTCACTATTGGTTGGCACCTAAACAACCAAATCACAAAATTTCACTCAAAAATAAACCTAAATTTTGAAATTCATAAGGACAAAAAAGGGAGAATGAAACTCAAAACTTACAAGCAAAAATTGGTTAGAATTGACGAGCTCGGCGAGAGCTTCGCGTAGTCATAAATAGAACGCAAATCGGAGCACCGTAACTCAAGTTATAAGCGAAATAGTGAGAAAGTGAATAGTGTTTCTTCCTCCCCTTCACTCTCAACTCACTTCAGCTAGGTTTTGTGTTTATGAGTAGTGAATGAGCTAAACGACCTTCTCTTGTGGGTATTATATGTTAGGTTTGGGCCCAACTTGGGTACGGTCCAACCCGTTAGCGTTTTTGGTCCGTTTTCTTTAGAATTAGCGTCCAATTTTTAACTTTAATTATTTTCCTAAGTGTTTTTACAGTTTTTATTACTCTCACATAGTACCGGACAGACATTAGCCGGTACTGCTGGTTAATTTAACGGTATGCATTTTTATGCAATTTTTCGCAGAAAATTATATTTTCCAGCTCGAAAAATTCTACTGAATTCAAATCTTACCTCCAAATTTTAAAATTAAGACTTCTAAATTTTCAACCTATTTTTAGATAATTAATTTATTATTATTTTACGTTAATTATTTCTGGTTCTTACAGGGAACGGGGGATGGGAGTACGGGTGTTACATTATATGTTTGTTCCTGATGTAGTACTTTTGAGATTGAGTATTGATGATGAGATGATGATTGTGTTGATTGATTATGTGATGGGCTGAAAGCCGTAATTAGTTTTTGATTGAGGTATTAGTAAAGTATGAAAAATCAAGCTGGTTCAGCATAGACTTAATGAACATATGCTTGGAACAGGTTGGTTATTCATACCGTCTAGGAAATTGATTAAGATTTTCTTATAAAAAAAGAAAGGTTTTGGATTTTTTTGAAAAATTAAATATTGTTTCTTTGAAAAGGTTTGAATGATTAGCCTTTGATTTTTTAAAAGATTCATAAGACGAACGATAATCACCGCCTTGAAAAACGTATCTTCTTATAACAATTCTTAAACCCTCTACTGAGAACCCTTTCGAGGATGATGTTTTCACTCCCCTACAGAATTTCTTTTTCAGTGACAGGTTCAGGAAACTTTGGCGCGAAGCCGCGACCGATCTACAAACTTTACATATTTTTTGTACTTTCTGTTTGTTGGTTTAATTGAGAAATTACCCCTCGTCAAATGTCATTTTGATATTTTAGAGAGGCAAGATTTGTATTTAAGGAGTTTTAGTTTTAGTTTATGTATTTATTATTATATGAATATAATTATGTGATTAAGTGAATTAACATAAGACTTTTCGATTTCGTAAGTAAGGATTCGATTTATATTCACGAAGGCTCAATATTAAATGAATATAGTATGAAATTAAAGGAATAGAGGTAAGTAACGTCTGAACTTTTAGTACGATCATGAGGCATTAAAAGTAAGGGTGTTACATTATGGTATTAGAGCAGTTCATCCTGATTAGAGCCTTGGGAATAGACTGACTATGTTACATTGCATTCTCTGGGTGTTTGTCATGTTATAAGTCTTGTCTGGATGACAAGAATTAGAGTTTTATGCACATGACTGTCTATTGATTAACGTTGTTAGCTTACCATTGCATAACTGCTGATGTTAAGTCTGGCCAACTTAACGTTGATGGTTTATGTGTAGGGGGAAAGTTAATAGGTTATTAAAGACGAATTGGAATTGATAAGTAATGAGTAATGCGAGTCACGTGGTTCGGGAATGCTGGAGTTCAATTTTCATGCTTGACTTCGACTTTTGATTTTTATTTGTGTCGCTTAAATTGGCATATCGTTTCTTCTTTACTACTCTTATTGAAGTTCCTTGACTCGGATTCCTTTCTTGAACCATGATTTGACCATTCTCTGACCATATTTTATTATTCGTCCATAACCTTACTTGATTGTATTCTTGAGAGTTTGCTTACGTTTTTCAAAAAATATCCGTCTTTATTATTAATTATACTCTTCTTCATGAATCTTGAGCTCATTGATCTAATCTGAAATTTGTTTTGGTATGATGCATCATTTCTTATAGTCTATTTCTAGAATTCTCGTTTTGGATTGAAAAAGTTTAGAATTGACTATTTTTCTACTTAATTCTATTCCACAATCATCTTTCGAATTTTTTATGAGACCACTTTTAATTTAGCATATATTTTCCTACATGGATTCAAAAATTTCTTTATATGATTTAAATCTATTTATCTGCAATACTTCACCTATTCTTTTATAGATATGTGAAAATAATTTTTACCTTGGACTTTCTTCTTTGACTACAACTTGATTTACTTCCAACCTTATTACAATTTTTATATGTATGCTTATGTGATTTTGCACCTGAGTATTTTCCAAGACTCTTGAAAAATTATTTTTTCTCATAGCCCAATTAAATTTTATTTTACAAACTTTGCATATTTTATTTTAATTTCGATTATTTTGATGCAAATTCTTATTTGATTATATGAAATATCTTTCAAGATTTTCGATGAAATATTTTATCCTTAACCTAACTAATTTTCATTTTACAAAATGTTGCATAATCTAGTTTGACTTGAATTTGTTTTGACATGACGCAATATTTACGTTTTTATTGACTCTCTTGAATTTTGTAAACAATTGCCCTGTTCTCCTCTATGGTTTCTATTGGAGTTCTTTGAAATCAAAATTCTTTCCTATTTGCATTTCGATTCTTCCTTCTGGCATACTTCATGACTTCTGACCATTCTTGTTTGCTGGTGACGTGAACCATTCTTTCATATTCTTGTGAACTATGTGCTCTTTTGATTTGGTTTTAGCTTATTTTGATCTAATTTACCACTACCTTTTTCTTGTTTCCTTTGGAGTTCCTAAATTCAATATTTCTTGTTAAGATGCAAAAGGACTCTTTTTGAAACGTTTTCTCATGCCTGTAGATTATTCCTTAGTTGTAATTCTACGCCTCCTTCCCAATTCATGTGAATCTTATCTTCGTTGCTTATTCTTCTCTTACTGAGATTTGTATCTCTTTGAACATACTCAAGCTATCTCTTTGAAAATTGTTTTGGTACGACACGGTCCTTGAATCTTTGAAAATGTCAAGTGCTCCTTCTAGTTAGACAGTATAGGTTTATGTGTTATAACCGTGTTGTGTAATTTGACGTGTCATTTGTCCTTTTTCTTTTCTTGAGATGTAATTTATATTTCTTTGCTTCACAATCTGTACCTTATGCATATCTTGATCTTTTTACATTTTCGATTATGTTAAAACTCTTGCAACACGATTGTTGATCTTATGTTCCTCCACAAACTATGAACCCTTGTGATAATTTGAAGTTGGTCCGCTACGATCCGTTACTATTGGTTTTTATCATTTCTCTTCTGTAAAATCTCATACTTCTTCGACTCAGCTTGAATCTGTTTCAAATTAATGCATTGTTTTTCTTCTTATTGATCCTATCAAATTTCTTTGATTCAAAAGTTATCCTCGAATTTACCAAATGATTCCTTTCCGACAAACTTCATTGCTTGTGCACCCTTATTTACCTGCAATTTCATTCATTCTTTCAAGTTCCTGAGTACTGTCCTTGTCACTTGTCATTCTTTTCTAAAATCTTGTGTCCTTCTGAATAAATTCGAGATTTGTTTGTGTCACATGCGACCTTTGGATATAGCAAGCACTACGTTAGTTCTTAGGAAACGATAAGAGGATATGAAAGATGAAGCTTGTAAGTGTGCGATATCACGAGATCTTATGGAGTTTTGTTTTACATGAAAGAATTTTATTGATATTAGACTTGTGACCGGTAGTTGAAAGTTGTGATGGAGAGCTATGTTAAATCCCTTAATCTTCGACACCATGTAATTATTTGTTTTGAGCCTATCTTTTAACTTCTGTTTTATACCACACTCTTTTTTTTCCCCTTATATCTAAGTCTTATGGCTTATCCGGGATTTGAAAATTTATATATGTGCCAAGACTTCTTGTTTTTCCAAGGTATTCAAAAGTAAAGTATCAAAACTATGTAATATCTTATGTATTAATTAAATTTTTGAGGACAAAATTTTTTATAAGTGAGATACGATGTAAGACTCTGGGTTTTTAAAAATTAAATAATAAATTTATTTATAATTAATTATATTTAATTAATATCATATTTTAAGAGATTTTATATATATAAATTAAGCAATTTCTTATTTATGATTTAAATTTTAGTAATTGAACAATAATAAAGATTTTATATGCTTTGAGTTGAATAAATTAGATTTTTAACTTTATTTTATAATTATAAAGGAAATTTATTTTTATTATCTCTAATTACTGAATTAGAATACTATTTGAAAATAAATTACAAGTTAATGAATAAATGACATTTTTATATATAGTTATTAATTTGTTAAATTTAGTCTTCAATTACTTTATTACTCAAACTCTAATTTATGCAAAAAAAAAGAAAATCTCTAATCTCATATATCCCCAAATACAAACTCTAATTTACACTCTATGACTCTATAACCCTAATTACGCAACACACTCACCCTCTTTTCTCCTTCACGTCGCCACTCCTCACTTTCACCATCTTCACTCACACAAACAGCACACATAGTCCCTCGCCACACTCAGTCACCCATGGAAATCAAGAAGAGAAAAGAGAGGGGAAGCTGCGATTGAGGAAGGGGAGCAGGAGTTCCTCGCCGCAAGCCCACCGTTTGTGGACCGTCGCCACCACTAGAGGGTCACCGTTACCGAGCTACATGTCGTCGTCGCAATCAGATCCACGTGCCATCATTGACGCTGTTCAGAGCGGGAGAAAGCATCACGACGAGGAGAAGCTACTGTCGCCGAAGCCCTGTGTCACTACCGTGGAGTTCGTCGCCGTCAAATTATAGAGAAGGAAGGAAGAAACTTGCACCGCCGTGCTCCTTGCTGGCATTGCTATCGCCGTTCGGGGTTGTGCGCGACCATTCGTCGCTGCTCAGTCATCACTGAAGCTTTCTGCCGCTGCTCTGTTGTGGGTTCCTTTGTTACAGTAAGTGTATTTTGTTTTGGAACCCTTGAAAATTAGTGTTTATATGTTTGGTAAGAGATTCTGAAGTTTTTGCAACATAGGGTCGTGTTCCGATTATTACGAGTCACGATTGAAGCTGTCGCTGCTGCGGGCCAGGAGGAAAAATGGGTTTTTGACGCGTTCCATAGCTTTCGGGTTTTAACAATCAAGGTAGTTTTTTGTAACATTTAAAAAAATGTTACCATAGATAATTTTTGTAACACTTAGAAAATGTACCATATATATTTTTTGTAACATTTAAAAAAATGTTAACCATAGATATTTTCTATAACACTTAAAAAAATGTTACTATAAATATTTTTTGTAACACTTAGAAAATGTTACCATAGATATTCTATAGCAATACTCTAATAAATATTACAAAAAATTTTCTTTGCTAACAATAAAAAATATTACAATAGCTCTTTAATAATATTTAAATACACAAAATATTGAATTAAAATATTTTTCTTCAATTACATATTTTATACCCACTTTACAAATTAATCCCAAGATATTTAAACATTAAAATTAGTCCAATAAGTCAATTTTTCTATTTCTTCAATATGCTTACATGATTAAATACAAATATTTGAGACCATGAGTACATGTTTAAATTGAAAAAGAAGTAATAGTGTTTATCTTTCAACTATAAAAGCAAGAGACACCAACAATTATAAACAAAATAATATCTCTATAACAAGCAAACCTAATTAAAATATTGTTGAAGCTTTTCATTGGTCAAATCAATACAAAATTGCTCAAAACAAAGTACACATAACAACCGATATAATATACCAAATCAACAATGCCACATTTGCAGATGATAGAACTACAACTTGACTGGTAGTAACGAGTGAATACAAGCAATGTCATTTCTCATCTTTTGAAACAGATGAATCTATCTCCTTCCTTTTCATGAAATCAATGTTGCCAAGATGCAAAATTGCAGCAACAACTCAAAATATTGCATCCTGAAGAATGACAGAAAAATGAAAAGGCAAAGTATTGAAGCACATGTCAAAATATAAGAATCTAATCATGAACTTAAAAAACTTCCTATAAAATACCTGTTCCTCAGAACTCATTCCAATAACATCAATTGCTCTCCTTGTAGCTATATATTCTTTATGTTCGTCAATCCCTTCTAACTCATAGCAATTTGATTGGTTCAGATAATGAAATGTTTTTGGATGTCTTAACTTGTACTTCATAATCACTTGTCAAAACAAAGTCCTATCATGCTAAATTTATGTTACCCCATTCATATTATTAGCTAGAGCTAATAGCATGACCAATAATGAATAATGACGTGCTCTAAGCTTCTAAGCATCGAAAAAAAGATCACAATGAATAGCAACCACATGCATTACCATAATTAAGCAAAAGGGCATAATGTACAATGAACATTGTATACCTAACATGAAGACAATGATAGAAAAAGGAAATGATCTCTTATTCTCTATCGAACACTCTAGAGATCATATGTCGGGGATTTTTGTTTAATTATCAGTCACTCAAATGTGTGATTTCATCTAGAAACAAATTAGTGCAAGAAAAAGAATCCTACTACCTCTTGCGGTGCAGTGTAGAACATGTAGAAACAGTGATAATTCCTCTATGAGTCTAACAACTGACAAACACATGATCTTTCCAGAAGATATGTTCTGATAGCAGCTCCTAAAATTCTTTCCCTCTGATCAAATTGAATCTCCACAAACTTACCAAAATGACTGCAGAAGTCACAAATTATATTAAGACAGCATGGCATAACTTCAATAACAAGATTGGACTATAAATCACAGAAGAGCAAAAATGTTCATGTATATGTAATTTTTATGAAAACTAGGTACTAGAAATGATTAACAAAGAAATAAATTTACGGTATTCAAATGAGCTTGCAAAACTAAACTCATGAAATTTGATTCTCTTACCTCCA
The DNA here is from genome assembly GCF_000817695.3 of Arachis duranensis. NCBI lineage: Eukaryota > Viridiplantae > Streptophyta > Magnoliopsida > Fabales > Fabaceae > Arachis > Arachis duranensis. The sequence continues at coordinate 183,382 of NC_029777.3, forward strand.
AGACTTTTTGCTCAATAGTTCTACCTTCAGCAGTAGCAGTTCTAAACTCAACTGTATAATAAAATTCTTGTGATGAGGATAAGGAAAAGGTTACTATATTTACCAACAAACAATGTAGAGATCACTGTTCGATAGCTCACTAACTAGTATAGATTTTCCTTGACAAGTATGTAATAAAGGCATTTAGTGAATACAATTTACAGATCAAGATTTTCTCTAACATTGTTTGATTAACAATTCAGGGCTTCTTAGCAGCCAAATCAAAGTAATGCTAAACAATTTGCAATACAATTAACAATGGCTTCTTATTGCTTTTTTTTATCATAAAATTGGAAGCTCTATCAATAACAGAATAATTCAATCAAGCATGAATCATGATTGCAGATCGTTCTTTTTCTAATCAGTTAATTGGAACTTATTGAAAAACCAATGCTAGCTTTTCTGTAATTTGGTAAAAATGTACATTTAATTGAATTTTTACATAAGTACAAAAGCAATAAGACTAAAAATTTCTTTAAGGATCTTTGCATTAAGGTATTAAAAATGATGAATAATTGATGAATCAAATAATTCTTTTAATACAGTAATAATATTGTTACCAAATTTTTCTAATCAACCTTCTATATATTTGCAGAACAAGACAAATATGCTGCTATAACTAAACCAAATCCAATTATACACAAAATTGACAAAAAATTTTAGCCTGTAACTCCCAGTGCACGCAATAGTCGTAACATGTCATATCATATCCAAGTGATATTTTTTTGTTCTAGTTACTAACTGCTAACACTTTTCTTTCTAGTGCCAAAAATTGCTACAATAACTAAATGAATTTAGAAAATGAAGCGAGGAAAGAAAAATAAGTACCTTAGTAGCTGGAGATGCAATTCGGGAATTACCAGTGTCTTGCTCGAGACTCCCAAACTTAAATTGAGCATATCTTAACATTAGGAATTCAATTAATTCATGGTCAATAGATCTTAACAAATATATACAAAATGCTTAAGAAGATTGTAAGAATAATAATGAAGCAGTGAAAATTAGAGAAGAAAGAACACGAAAGGAGGTTCTTCTTCTCCTTCTTCATCAAACTCACCTCAAAACAGAGAGTAACAAACCCTAGATATGAAACGAGTTTCTTAAGTCATTTACAGTTCACTATAATAATGCGAACAAGTTAGAGTTTGACAATTAAATCATACTTTAAGGGTTAACCAATAGTTAAAAAAAGAAAGGAATTATACTTTGTTATTCTTCGGTTCTTAGTAAAAATATATTACTTTATACTGTCAGGTCGTTAAGGAATGTTATTAAATGTCAACCTTGATTCGTAAATTTAGAAGGACTAATTTATTACCCGCTTAGTGTTGAACCTATGAAGTCACACATTAATGAGTGTTTTGATCTTTGCTAAGGAATTATTTGATTATTATTTTGATTTGATCAACTAAATAATTATATTAATTTAAATAGAATATTATTATATTCTTTGTTAGCAACTAGAATATAATAATATAATAATAATAATTAAGAATATTAAAATAATTAGTTATTCTATTTCTAAATTTAAATTCTAGGTTTGGATGAGATTCTAACTGATTCTGTTTCAAATTAAATTGTGATATAATATGATTTGTAAGATTTCAATTTGAAATAAAATAAGATAAGATTCAATTTTGAAATTAATAACAAATCTCATACTATATACATAGGATAAACTGATAAAGCATATTTTTTGTCGAGTAAGTAGACAAAAGTATACATAAAAGAATTTGGGGTGAAAAAAAGTGCATACTAAAATTCGTAAATATGAAAGTATATTTCTAAAAGATTGATTTTGAAGGACAAAAGTAAACCCTAGATTTTACAAACCCACTAATGGCACAACACTTTTGTCCATCAAAAACAATCTTTGAGGTGTACTTTAATATTTATAATTTTTTACTTATATTTTTGTCCACCAAGCTCCTTTATTTGTACTTTTGTTTATTTACTTATTTTTTGTCCCTCAAGTTTGGTAAATTTTAAAAATATCTTTAGTTTTATTTTATTTCAATTTTGTTTCAAAAGTTTGTTATTTGTATCAAATATATTCTTAACAGCTAAATTTTTAAAAAATTTAAGACTAATCCAATAATTAATAATGCATGAAAATTATACTTGATTTGCTTATTTTAAAGGTTGTTCTTATGAAATTGTTATTGAATTTGTCCTGATTCTTTTTGAAAAATTAGTTTTCACGGGTATATTTAATATAAGTAAAAACTTTTGGGATAAAACACGAGTTTTTTTTATTCTTTTATCTCTATATACACAAATACATGTGAGCATAATTTTTAGAGAAGAATTTTATGATGTACAAAGAATTGCAAAGAAATTTTTTCAATTTAGATCAAATGTCCAATAGTAAAAAAGTTTACAGTAAAAATTAATTTTAATGTGGATATGCATAGCGCCTTCGTACTATTGAAGGAGAAAATTATTTTAACTAGCATATACAGTATTTAGATATATATTACTAGAATAAAATTTAAGTATAAAATAGATCTTTAAAATTATTTTATTACTTTTGCTATATATTATGAACACATAATAATTCTACGGTTTAAATTATTTTTTCATTGATATATTCAACCTCGTCCAATTCCTTTATTTTTCACTATTTTGATTAATTTTGTTTCAATTTTTTAAAAAGTGTATGCATGTTGCTAATTAAAAAAATTAAAAATTATTTTATTTATAAAAAAATATCCCTAAATTAATTAGTTTCATATTACCCTAAATAAAAGCAATTAGTATTTAAATGTAATAATACTAAAAAAATAATATTTAAAATTATTACATAACATAATCTTCGTAATTTTTTATTTGTTATTGATCTAAGAAATTACATTATTACTTTTTTTTTTTATGTTATAGCACCTAATAAGTATACAATGCATATTAATTAAATTCTTAAAATAATAGTGATGATTTAAAATTTGTAGTGAAGCTTATTGTTTTACACATGGATATAGTATATAGTAGTGTTACATGAATAACCAATTTTAGTTGTTAGTTCATACTTTCATATACATCTGTTAAATCATATTATTGTTTACTAAAATTTTCTTACTTTAACAATTATCACCGTCATATCCAATAATGATTAAATTGAAATAGTTGTCTAAATAAATAACAAAGTTACACATTATATATTTATATTCGAAAAGATAGAGATGCACATGCTTCTTTAATATCTCAAAGATTGGCTTTAAATCAAACTTGGACGGTTTGTCTTTCAGTTGCTACAACATCAAATAATCAAACAAGTGGTTATATTATTTATTTGAATTTTACTGGATAACTAGCTAGAGTATCAACTAATTCTGTCAATTTTAATATAGAATTCAATATAATAAGTTCTATTAACACAAAAAAACTATCCCACCTATTTTTATCTAAACTAATCCTAATTTATCTTTTTACTTAAATGTGATTCAACCACACTACTTTCTTCTTATTCCCAGCTATGCTACTGCCAGATTTCACCCAGTCGCATCGTCGTCTTCCATCAAGTTCCGACGACACCATTGCTGCACCAAAAAACTGTGTTAGCTCGACAGTGTCGCGAACGTAGCCCTAGGAAGGCACCCTTCGCACGCCGTCGCTGTCTCCGCAGGACCCATCTCACGCGTCATTGCTGCCTCATCGTACCAGACTCCTCGAGCCATTGTTGCCCCCGCACATCCCGTCCCATCGCTGGCCTTACACAACCGATCCTGCAACGTTAACCCGGTGCCGAACGTGCTCTCCATGAAGCCACTTCCTGCATCCTCCGTTGCCGAAGACCATCGCAACATGCACGTCAAGAATCGCTAGTAATCACTTCGCCGCCAAATGCGGTAAAAACACCCGCAAGATAAGTTCCCTTGTAGTTGGATGTTTTTAATGCAGGCTTGCAGATGTTCTTTCTTTATTGATAGAAGTTTATTTGCTCTTTAAATGGATGTTTTTTTGTAGTATAAATAGATGTTTCTTATTATAGGATTGCGGATGTTTTTTTATTTGGTAGATATTTTTTTACTTTTAGTTGCATGTATAAAATTTGGGATTTTTCTTTTTGTTACTGTATGTTTCTTTTTATAACATGTGGATGTTTTTTTTATATGAGTAGATTTTTTTGGACACTGCGGTAACACGGTAGTGGCACAACACTTGCACGACGCCTGGTTGATGTCGACAATCTGACAACGTATAGAGAATGGTTACGTGTTTAGAGAAGAATTATTAAATTTCTAATTCTAATTATTTAAAATTTTATTTTTTAAAATTAAAATATTAATTGGTTAATAAGTTGCTTAAATTAGTTGGTGGGTGAGGTGGCCTATACTTTTTTTACTATTTGTTTTTTTTAGAAAATTGAACTAACCTGTTTCACTGACTGTATTGATATAAAAAATTCTCACTTCTTTAGTCTTCATAATTACGTAGTTTGTGTCTTTATTTTTAGAGTTAAACATCAATCAATAATTATCGAAAAAGAAAATATATAGCGGGGTTATTATTTAGTGGTTTTAATTAATTTACTTAACTAATTTTACCTTTAAAAGACATCTAATTTCATTAAGATAAAAGGAATAAGTAAAAAGGAGTGAGAAAATATCTAAAATTGGCACCTAAAACTATTGGATTTAAAATGGTTTCTAAGATTTTAATTAATTCAATTTAAATTACCAAATTTTTATTTGTGACTCTTTGTAGTAGTTGGTTTTATCTTCGTTAGTTTGATATTAAATGTATACTTACGTAGTTAGACAATGACAAAAGTCACATAATAAAAAATTTCAATAATTATCCGACATACTTAAATTTTTATATTGAATTAATTTAACTCTACCTCATTACGATAATAATGATTTAAACCCAAATTTGTCTTCCTTATTATAAGAACCCTTCTGAAATTTGTTTTTGTCATTTTGAGCATGTCAAATATATAGTGACAGTCAAATTTTTTAATAGCTTCACCAAGTCTTGGTCATTTGGAAAATGAACATAGGACAATCTAATATGATAATTTAGCATGTTGTTAGTTGAGATACATTCATAGAAAAAATTTTAAGTATTTAAAAAGACAATTTACATAATAAAATGAGTGGAGGTCAAATTTATTTGATTATAACAATTGAAAATATTTTACACGTGTGTGCAAAAATTTATATTTATATAAACTATTGTACTTTATTGTAGATTACACATTTATATGTAAACTATTATATTCTACGGCAATTTATGTTCAATAAAATTAATGCATAATCAGTTATATTCTGTCGTTAATTATGAAAATAAAAAATTATACATAATTCGTTGTACCTCTACTGTGAATTATAAACAAATTAAATATTGAGATCTGCTACTAGTTATGGCAGTTTATAAGTAAATTAGACTAATAAATAGATTGTCAAATTCACAATGTCAAATGAAAAAATTAACAAAAAAAATTATGTCAATTATTTTTTTTGTTAGTCTTTTTATGATATTGTATAATTTATATATAATTGTATTTTTTAATTTTTTTCAAATATTTTTTTATATAATATTTTTTTAGCAGTCTTAGTATTATTTTTTAGTATGCTATAATTTTTTTTACTATTATTATTTATATTTTTTTTATTTAATTTACTCTACCTCACAAATCAATAATTCATATAATAAAAAGATAATAACAATAGACATGATATACAAGAAAAATAATTATAAAATTAACCAATGTCACCAAAAAATTAATAGAAAAAATAAAAAATAATCAGAAATTTTCCATCTTTAGATTTTTTTTGTTAATTTTGTTGGTTTGACATTGTGAATTTGTCACTCTATGTAGTGGCCTCATCTGCTTATAAATCGGCACAACTTCCAACATCTAGTTTATTTATAATCCGCAATAGATATACAATGGAATATAATTTTTCGTCTTCATAATCTGCGATAGAATATAACAGATTATGCATTAATTTTGTTAAACGTAAATTACTATAGGGTGTAGTTGTTTATGTGTAAATATGTAATTTATTGTAGAGTGTAACGATTTACGTAAATATAAATTTACACATGTATATAAAGTATTTTTAATGGTTATAATCACGTAATTTGAGTTTTACTCCTATTTAAAAATATTAATATTTTAATAATTTTAAGTGTTAATTTTAATTATAAAATTTATTTAAAATTAAACAGTTAAAATTTAAAAATACTTTAAAATCAATATTTATAAAATACCTAAAATTCTTCCAACCCCATAAAATTAGGTCAATTAATTAAGGTTATTTCCATAGCCATTTAAAATGTGATGCATGACTAAAATTAAACTTCCCAACGAAATTATGAACGAAAAGAGTAGCGAATTAAATTATAACACCTAGCTTGCTTTTCCAATCCTACCAATACCAGTGAAAGGTGTTAATAGCTTCAACTACTTTAGGGTACTCCACTGGGTTATTCTTCAATTCATTTATTATCAATCAATAAATTACCAACTGTTAGTCTGTTACTGTGCTACATATATTATGACTACATATTTATGGGGCTTCCCATTTCTACACTGTTCACACACCATCATTACTTACATTTACACACATCTATTATTTATTAACTTTGAGGAATATTAATACCCCGTTATACTTTCGGGGTTAACTTCCTTTCTTATATTTTCTTCTTTGTCTTCTTGTGGACATATATGCATTGTATTTTTTTATTGAATTTATTTATTTTATTAAATTAGAGTATATTCTAAAGATCTAGAGCCTTTATAGAAATTTATAAATCGCTTACTAAAAGAACCTTTAAAATGATAAAAAAAAATTCAAACTGAAATTTTATAAAATAATTATGTGGTACATACTAAAATGAGTCTTGCTATGAAACCAATGAGATATTTATATAATGTGTACAATAGACTGCTTATTTAGTCCAATATGAGTTAAAAATAAAAATTACTCACAAAATAACAAATTTAAAAATTTTTATTCAGTTATTTCACATCAAATTTCGAATTTCAAATTTTTAAAAAAATCTCATTAATTATTTCAAAAAAATAACTATATGAAATTCTCTAATACTCTCTTCTTTTTCAACCGGCGGCCACTCCACCTTCATCAATAATCATCCCATTTCACCGTCGCTACTTGGCTTGCCACATGCCACTCACCCTTAGTATAAACAACCATCCACTTAAGGCTAAAAATAATCATCTGCATACCTAATGAATTGAACATCTAACATATTTTAATTATATATAACTAAACTCAATCCAATCAAAATAATCATCTACATAAAAATAAAATAACCATCCGTATACCTACTAAAATGATCATCCTATAAATTGACCATTAAAATAGAAGAAGATGAATAAACAGAAGAAACTATTATTGTGGTGAAACATAATTTTGAAGGACTAGTCATGACAAAAGCGGCACTGTTGTAAAGCATAGGGCTCAAATCATGAAAGAAGCTAACCATGCTTAGATCCGAAGAAGAAGAGCATGGTGGTATCATCGGTGAGAAGAGACTTGAAGGAATGGGAGAAAGCGAAGGCGCATCGAAGGAGGTGAGGACGGTGTCAGGAAGAAGGCACACACCGGCTGTGACAGAAGCGCTGGACGTCCGGGTTGCTGCGGTGCCGTTAGTTCGACCCACACAATATGTGCGCCCTCCCTTGGCGGTGGCCTGTGCGGCAACGGCGCCAGTCAAAACAGTGTCGGCGCGATTTTCGATGGCGGCTGGTGACCGTGGCGTTAGTGTACCGGCGAGACTCCATGAGAAAGGTATAGAATGTTGACAAACCGTATTGAGAGAGAGAAGTAAGAGACGGAGGTTGTTTATTTGTTTTCAAAACCGACGGTAATCCTAATATTTGATTTAAATTTCAAATTGAAAACCATTCAAAATTATTAAAAATAAATTAAATTATATAATTATACATATATTATATATAAATATATGATTTGTTAATTTTAGTAGTTATTTTTGATGTACACTTAATATTTTAGGATAAATACTGTTTTAATTTCTAAAATTTAAAGTCAAAATTAAAATCATCAATTTTTTTTAGTCTAAAATAATTCTCAATGTTACATTTAATGTTAAAATCATCTTTTTAAATATAATAATTTTTTAAATAACAAAAATACTCCTTTGAGTTTGTTTTTTTTTTTAAAGAGAGAAAAAAATCTGCTTTCGTAAAAATTGGAATCTTTAAACTCTAACTTTATTGAACTCTAATTTCAGGAATCATTGAAGATCCTAATTTAAAATTATTGAACTCTAACTTTAGAAAATTAGAAATCTAAATCCTGATTTGCTAGTGGTGACGGCGACGATGAACTTGCTTAGTGGTGGTGGCAGCAAACATTGACGGGTTGCGAAAGAATTGAACAGCACAGCACAGCAACAACAACATTACAAAGAAAGTTGCAGTGATAGGGAACAACATAGAAGCGGTGGCACAATAATATGGAAAAGCTACAGCAATAAAGGACAACATAGCGGTGGCGTCACAATGAAAAGGGAAGGGAGGCATGGGCGGTGCTGCCAAAAATGCAAAGAGAGGTTTCTAGTGGTGTGATAGGGGAGAAGAGGGAGCCAAACCGAGTTAAAACCTAAAATGGTCCTTGAGATTGGCATCGTGCACTAAAATCGTCCCTGAGATTCCAATTGCACTAATTACGTCCTTGAGATTGACAAAAATGTACTACGTTAGTCCCTGACCCATTTTTTATTAACGACATGATGATATGGCTTGATGACGTAGGCTGTTAGTGACATGTGTCACTCCATGATTTAGCCACGTGTAATGGTATAATGATGCGTTGACGAGTGACATGTGGCATCCTGATGTGGATGGTTGTGTCACAATGAGAAAAAATTGGTGAATGGACTAGTTTGGTGCACGACATTCAATTTTAGGGACTAAAATGAGTCACTTAATGTAAAGTGAGGGACTAATTTGGTGCATCTACAATGATAACATAATGGATGACACATGGACGAATACTATTGCAACACGTAGCACAACCATCCACATCAGCATGCCACGTGTTACTAGTCAACACATTATCATACCATTACACGTGACCAAATAATGGAGTGACACATGTCACTAACAGCTCACGTCATCAAGTAATGTCATCACATTGTTAATAGAAAATGAGTCAGGGACTAATGTGGTATATTTTTGTAAATTTCAGGGACATAATTGGTACAATTAGAATCTTATGGACGATTTTAATGCACAACGTCAATCTTAGAGATCATTTTAGGGTTTAACTCGAGCCAAACTGCATGGAGAGAGCTGGCAAAAGAGAAGGAGGAAGAAATTGCAAAGGGTTTGGTGACGCGGTGGAGATAGCTCTGGCGGCAATATGGTGACTTGGAAGGATCGAAAATGTGAAAATATGGTGGGAATGTGGTGACTTTAGAAGATGATAGAATGATAGATGATGGAGAATGATAAAAGATAGAAGGAAGAATTTTTTTATTTATCAAATTTTATAAAAAATAAAATTATTAAAAGGATGATTTGAAGCTTTTAACATTAAATATAACGTTTAGATCATTTTGAACCAAAAAAAAACAAAATTTGAGACGTTTTTTATTTTGATTCCGAATTATAGAGACTAAAAGAATCGTATTTATCTTTAAATTTTTGTTATTAAGAAAATAACTTTTTTTTTGTTCTATTGATTGATTTGATTCTAATTTATTACCTCATCATTGAAGAAATTTTAATCTTTGTCAAGTAATATATATCTTTCTAGTTTCTAAGTCAACAGTCCACCACATATTGGAACAAACCAATCAACCAAACAATAAGATAGTGTTTGTTTTCAGATATTGAGACAGAAAGTGAGAGATTGAGACTCAGTATTATGTTTGTTAGTTTAGAGATTGATACTAAAATTTCTATCTCTATTTTTAAAATTTCAGTATTTCAGTACTTCTAAAGAAATAGGGACACAGAGAACTTTCAGATGACGACACAGTGGAATGGGGAGTTTGGTTTCATAGCCCTTACAGGACCATTACTATGCAGATCCACGATCGCAGCTAATTAACTACGATGAACAAATTGTTTCACCAATTTTGAGAGAGAAAAAAACATATCTCGAAATTTGAGCACACTTAATTATGTCATTTCTCCAATAATATGATATGAGCATGTTCAGAACAACCATCACACATCATCATCAATTTTCCCCCACAAGCTTATGGAGTGTTTTCAGCTATGAATTCGTCACAGTAGTCATGGTAGCCAATGACAATTTTGAAGATCAGTCAGCTTTCATAACCAATGAACATAACCAAAATAAGACCACATGGAAAATTAAAAGAAAACAAAAGAAACACAAAAAGAAATAATAAGAAACAAAAGAAAATAATATATAGACAAAAAAGGAAAAAAAACCAACATGTTAAAATTGAGAGTAAATATTTAAATTAGTCTTTAAAAAATTTTAAATTAAAAACTTTAATTTTAATTTTTTTTAGAATAAATACTAAAATTGATCTACAAAGAATTTTTTGAGAATCGAATTGTTTTATAATAAAATTTATTAGGAATTTATTTGTCCAACACACATATAGAATAATTGATTTAGAATTAAATGTCTTGAGAACCAATCTATCCAATAATAGTAATTTTCAAAGACTTTTAGAGAATAAAAATTTATTGGGACTAAAATAGTTGATATAAAAAATTCTATAAAGACAACATAATTATTTATTCAAATTTTTGTTACTATAGAGATCCTCGAGACAAATTGGTCTCTCAGGACTAATTTATCTTTATAAATGTATTTGTTAGGAAGTTAATTGTCTTATAATAAAATTTATTAGAAACTTATTTGTTTAATATGTATATTAAAAATTTGAGTAATTACTCAAATTGGTCCTTAAGATTTTTAAAATTGGACACTTTACTTTCGATCCTCAGGTTTCAAAATACACAAAATAATCCCCCAACGTTTACTTCTGTTACACACTACAATCCTTTTGTTAGTCATTAACGGTAACTGATAACGTGAAATATTAACTCGTACACGTGACCGTTAAGTGTTCACAGATGTTATTTGGACAAATCAATCCCTAAGATGTATTATAAAAAAGTTCCCAAAAAGTAGAAAAAAAAATCTTAAAACAATTCCTGAAAAATTTTAAAAATTCAAAATAATCCTTTTCGAATGATTTATATATAATTATTTTTAAATTAATAAATTTTAATTTTTAAATTTTTAGTCTATTTATTTTAAATTTGATTATTTATATACAAAAACTTTTTATATATTTTAAAATAAATTATAAATTAATTTTGAAAAGACACTATTTTAAATAAACATGAAATAAATAAACCTATATTTATTTTTGACCATGCAAGATATTAATTTAATTTAATATATAGGTATCATATTCTATGATATTTTTTAATGATGAAGAAGAGAATGAGCTAGTATTATTTAAAAAGATAAGTGAACTCTCATTTAACATAAACTTTTTTACATAAACAATTGGAATATTTATGAAAATGTTTACCAAGTTATCACTTTAGGAATTGCATAAAATGGGAACCAAGTCATCTATGAAGTTAAGTTTGTAAATTTTAGTCAACAACAAAGTCAACATGGATAATTTATAAAATTTCAATGTAAAGCTCTTAATAATTTGCAACACTTAAAAAATAAATGTCTTTGCAAATCCAGATGTTCTGTTCATATTTCTTAAAAATTTTTGAGATTAATTGGTTATAATATTGTACAGAATAGATATACAGTTAAAGTTGTTTGTGCTACTACAGACTACAGTTAGCAATTATGCCACGAACAAAAATATATATATTTTTTATTTAGGAATATTTTTCTAAGTTTATTTGATATCAATATTTTAGGAGTTTAGATATATAAATAATGACCTTCATAATTCAATGATATCTTAAATTTAGTTGTTATATTATGGTTTCTATATCATCTTGGTGTAGGTATCATAGATTGATGATTAAATAATATAATTTTTTATGACATTTTAATATTAATTAATAAAATTATTTTTAGTATATATTTTATTATTTTTTGAATTATTTATTCATTATATATTTTCAATAATATTTCATTATTTTAATTAATAAAAATATTATAAGATGTTGATTTTTGAAAAAAATTAAAAATATTCAAAGGGATTGTTTTGAAATTTTTAAAATTTTTAGGGACTGTTTTGTTGACTTTTAAAATTTTTCGAAGACTATTTTGTACTTTACTTCGGAACTGAATTGTCCAAATCACACACATGGACACTTAACTTCTACATGTGCAAGTTAACATTCTACACTAGTAGTCACCATTAGCGACTAATAGAGGGAATTGTATTATCTAACGGAAGTAAATGTTGAGGACTATTTTTTGTATTTTAAAACCTAAAGGATTAAAATGATCAATCTTAAAAATCTCAAGAATTGATTTGGATAATTACTCTAAAAGGTTTATTAAAAATGATAGAGGGACCAATATGTTGAGTTTAGCGAACTAAACTATAATTAAGATGAAGACTAAACATTATTAGGATTATTATTAAATTGTTTGTATGATGGATTTGTTTTTTTTTTTTTGGACTTGGCTCTGGACCAAGCAGCCAGTCCAGCCCAAAGGTATGATGGATTTGTTTCAGTAGGTAGAAATTAAATTAAACTGATTCAGGCCCAAAAAACATAAACAAGGCCTAATATGGATTCAATAAATATATTATACTATAAGTCTTAATCCAAAGGCCAAGTGCTGAACCATGTGAAAGAAAGAAACAAATTAGCCCAAACTGAGACCATATCCATCTTAAACCCATTCGATGGTCCAACACCCAAATCCATTCACTTTATTAACTTGGCACCATCACATGAAATTTTATTTCATTTGAATCTATTCTCACATCCACCGAACCAACAAACTATCTCTTCTATCTCTTATCTTTTCTTTCTTATCACATCAATCTTAAAACAAGAAGAAAGGAAAAGAAAAGTTCTGGAGCTAGGACAAAAAGAAGAATAAAATGGTAATTTTCAAATTCAAGTGAGAAGAAAAAAATTTATGGGCTACAACAAAAGGGAAGATATCATTCGAACAGAGGATCACAAAAAGGTGACTTCCTCATTTGTGCTTCAATGAGAAACTGTGAAGAATCCTCTGTGTCTTAAGTATCATTCAAGAAACTATAAAAGTTGTAAAGTCAAAGGTGCTTAGAGGTTTATCAACGGCCAACAAACAAACTTGGGGCCAAAGAAAGAAAGCACGGTCCAGATTTAAGAAGTTTGAAGAAAAAGGATGAAAGAAAAAAGTATATTTGCATGTTACTGCTTCTGCCTTCTCTCTATTCTCCATGAACACCGCTTCTGAGTCTGACCTTGGGAGAAGAAAAATTAACATATGCTGAAGCAAGGTTTCAACCCTAAGAAGCTTCACTCTTCTATAATAAGGGTGAACGACCAATGATTGAAGTAAGAGAGAAAGAGCACTAGTTTTGGTCCTCATAGCTCCCTGAGATATTCTTGTTCTTCTCATTCATGGTTTTTATTTTGTAATTCTTTTTCTCGATTTAAACATATTTTTTTTAAAGAAAAAAATCTTTTAAAAAATATATAAATTACAGCTTCTTAAAAAAGATGTTTCTTTTATTTTTCTAGTGCTTTTACTTTTACTACTAGAAATTTACCAAACACACTAAAAAATAAAAATGAAAAAAGATTTTTTTATCAAGATAATGGCACCCAAATAAGCACTTAAACTGCTAAACCAAAAATATCTACACTCTGGTGCCTCGCCACTCAACCTCACATAAACTACTCTCAGTGCTTCATTCCCTCTGAGAACCACACACCGTTCTTCTTCTTCATCATTCCATCTTTTTTATCGTTCGAATCTCTTCCAAGTTTTCATCTCATTGTTAATCGCGATCTAAATTATTTTCTCGGACAAACTAATGCTGATTTTGATTGAAATCTGAATTGCACTCTAGTCATCAGGTACGAGTTTCTTAATCTCCCTCTCAATTTTTATTCTTGTGCTCCCAATTTGTGTTCTATCGTAACCTAGTACTTTTTCCCAATTCTTTTTTATTCAATATACATTGCTGAAATTTAATTGTCACTGTTATTCTGAAATATTTATTTGATAGGATGAATTAGGATTATTAGAATACAAAATTGAGCTTGGCAATATCTGGTTCCACTTTTATGCTTCAATCTTTGTAAATAGGTAAAACAATTAGACCATTAATTAACCCCGAACACCTCTAACACTTTGACGCATGCACAGATCTGGATCAGGGGTTTAGTGTTGGAAGTGTTGGTGTTTGCTCTTGCCATCATATTTGCCTCTGCAGACGATGTTGTTGTGCTCACCAAAGATAATTTTGAGAAGGAGGTTGGTTAGGACAGAGGAGCACTTGTTGAGTTCTATGCTCCTTGGTAATAAAATAAAATAATCACCAATTCATTTTTGGTTCCTTTGCTGATTCAATTTTTACATTATCTAGGGTTTAGTTAAGTATACAGTTTGAATAGAATGTGTTATTGTCCTTTATCTCTTTGATTTTGTAGATTAATAGATGTTTAACTTTATATTCTTTGATTTGATTCCTTTAATATAAGTTATTAGATGATAAGATCTCTGTATAATTGACATTAGAGAGAGTGAGGGTACCAACGAGACTTTTTTTGTGCCAATTGAAGGTTATGAGTTCATTATATATAGATATGTATGTATATATGCCAGGTTTTCACTCTGTCGGGTGATTCATCATGGCGATCCAACAAAGATAAGATGCACTTTTTTTCTAATTCTCGATCTGTGTTTCTCATACCATTTTTTTGTTACCATAGGTGTGGGCACTGTAAAAAGCTTGCTCCTGAATATGAGAAGCTCGGTTCCAGCTTCAAGAAAGCCAAATTTGTTTTAATTGGCAAGGTAAGTAAGCATAAGTAGCGTTTTTCACTTTCTCTATATTCAACACCTTTCTATAAAATACTATGAACTGTGTATAATTCCTCTGTTGCCTTTACAAACTATTCATACTCAATTAGTCCTTTAAATCATGCTATATCTATAGGGTTGTGGGTGGGACGTTTGAGCAGTCAAGATGTCATTAGCAATCTCTACTATATCTATAGGGCAGCAAGGAAATAAGAGAGCATGAGGCTTACTGTAGGATCATGCTTAGTGCGCTTAGTTCAGTTTAACCCTCCTAGCATTCAGTTGGTTGGGGAAAACTGTCATTCAAGGACCTTGCTTCATCCCTTGTCAAGGTTAGTCCAAGAGAGCAGCAAGTTAACCTAAATCTCCTTAACATGTCAATGCTTGGAAGTCACGTGTTGACAAATATTAGAAGATATCTCATACCTCTTGCAGAGGACAAAAATTTGATCCCAAGTTTTTTGTCTCTTGTTGAGAAGGGTAGTGAAATTCTAAAAGGAAAGGCACTTTTCTGTGGCTCTACTTTGTAAGTATGGTTGGAGGTGGCTTCCACACTTCTTAGCAGTTCATTATTTAAACACAAATTGGTTACAATTCACGTCCTACGGTAGCTGGCCATTCTAAATAAATTCATTGAGACATCGTTTCAAGTTAGTGACTCAACCATTGTTGTCGTTATGCTTTTAATGATATGTTTTATTGTTTAATTATTTTCATGGACCTTGACTCACTGCTTGTTAAAAAATAAAATGAAAGTGTTTGGCTGACTGACCACAGTCACTAATTTAGTCATAAATTGATTTGCTGATATGTACTTGTTATTTTGAAAACATGAGATTTTGGTCTTAAAAACCTTCTATATATCTCTCGATCAAATCAAATTAACAAATTCTTAAATTTGATGTCAATTTTTGACATATTGTTTGATTAATTAATGTTTCATTAAACGTTTGCTTGATCAACTTGACAATATTTATTGAGGGGCTAATGTTATGGTGTAGATTTCAAATTTTATTGAGTTAAGCCTCAGAGTGGTCCCTGAAAGTTACACTCGTTCATCATAGTAGTCCCTGAATTTAATAGTTACCCACATTTGTCCTTGAAGTTGCACGCCGGGACTCAGTCTCATCCTTTCGGCACATTTCCTCCAGCTAGCGTTACCAGAAAGCTGATCTGGATAACTGAGTGACACACTGGCGACGCTAACGGCTAGCTGACGTGGATGAATAAACTTTGTTGAGTCAATTTGGTCCCTAATTTGAAGTTAAAAATCCTAATTCCCAAATGTTGATAATCAATCTCCAGTGCCCCTTCTCTTCTCTTCTAGTCTCTTCCCTTGGATTATCTTCAGCATCTTCATAGCCAGACAACAATGGCTAGCACGAGCAACGCAGCTGGGAGCTCGAACAATCCACTATCGTTTGGAAGCATTATGAGGAGAATAAACAGAAACAGGGATTCGCGTTTGCCAGAATGGTGTGGGTGCGTGTCGAGACCAGTGCTGCGATGGTCAGCGACGGATTCTAATCCAGGGAGACCATTCGTGGGTTGCCCAAACTACAATGTAAGTGGTTGTTGTTGTTGTTTACTGTAATTCTAGATATAAACTTTGTTGATTCACTTTCTTGGGTGCAGAGTGTAGGTAAGAGGTGGTGTGAGTTATTCTGTTGGTAGATAAAACTCTTGAAGAAGATGTGATAACATGTGATGGTAGAACAAGCCCTTCAATTGACAATGAAGAATGAAAGATGAAGATTGCTAGAAAATTTGGAAGATTAGAGTCTGAAGTTAGGGTTCTAAAAGTAGGTGGAGTTTTGGTGTTTGTATTTATATTGCTGATTACAGCAGCTGTTCTTCTCTTAAAGTTAGATAGGCAATTTGGCCAATTGTATCTGGCCAAAAACAAATGACATACATATGTTGTTTCTGTAGTTGTACTTGTCAGTTTGTTTGAAAAAAATGCAAATTAAAGTGTTTGACACTACTGCTTGCATATTTTGGAAATTGGAGAAACAATATGAACTACTAATATATTCATCCAAAATATAATTCTTGTAAATAAAATGAAAATGGACAGTGTTTGGAATGCATCTTAATTGCATATAACAAGACAATAAAAATCTGACAGATCAATTCAATAAAGTTATAATTCATGTTTCATAATGTAAAAAATACATCCAAAATAAGGCATTATAAAACCAGAACAATAGTCACCAAGTATATCAGAGTTGTCAAAACATAAGTCTCATGAGTTTCCAACACTAAAATCCCCCACACTAGGATCCTAATTAAGAAAGCACACAGAGTAAATTATTTCACCAAAATAGACAAACAAAGACACCGTCTGTCCCTAAAGATAATAATCTAAGTCATTAATTCTTGGTTTTGGGTAGCTTGAATCCAGGATTAGGCACAAATCTCATTATGCTTGCTAGCAGAGTGCTTGCAGATGGAGTGCTTACAGGTTGAGTGCTTGCTGGTAGAGTGCTTGTAGATGGAATAATTACAGATAGAGTGCTTGTAGGTAGGGTGTTGGTTGGTTGGGTGGTAGCAGCTGGTGTGCTTGTTGATGGAGTATTCTTTTTGGGTGTGGACAACTTTCTCTTAGGAGCAAGTTTGGTTGGCCGAACAGAAAAGGGTTGCACCTATGTATGAAACATGAAACATTTGAAGTGACTAAGAAAATTTAAAAGAGTAAATTATATATATATGGGTAAGTAATAATATGAACCTGTTGAGAGTCATCAGTTTCTGCCAAAACAGGCTGACTAAGATCAAGCTAAATCTCGACCTGAGCCTGTGGCACAAGTGGGGCATCACCACCATTTATAGCAACAGTTGGAGCAGAATTGTTGACCTCACCTCCATTAGCATCAGTATCAGCAGCTGCTTCTTCGTCAACAGCTCTCTTACGACAATTTCTCTTGGTGTGACCTATTTCACCACAATAGTGACAATGTCCTATTTTATAAACTCTTTTCATGGAGGTATTCTGCTTCTTGCCTCTACTTGGCTCCTATTCCCTTTCTTCTTTTCTTCTTAATTGGCCCTGGCTTCTTCTTGAACTTTGGTGCTTGAAGTCAGTTATGTGGTGATTTTGCCCACAGTGCCTGACCAAGAAGTGGATTTATATTGAAGGCATAGGTGTTGTTGTATGCTTCCATGGTCAATAAGTGATGACATAATTCATCTGACTTTTTATCAGCCCTGGCCAATGCGACACATGCATGCACACATGGCATCCCTACATATAAATTCACAGCCATACATAAACAAAATTTCAACTGTAAATCATGAATAAAATAATAAAAAAATACGCATAAAAAGCCAGTAAAATTATGGAATTCGGACATTTGGGAACACATCCTGAACTGCATGGATAAGTCCCTGCATAACCAAAAAGCCAGTAAAAAAGTTTATAATCAAGACTCAAAAAAGTCCCTCATATTGTATTAATGAACTCAGACTGGTCCCTAAAATTGTGTAAGTGACATAAAAAAATTGGCCCCTTGACAGAGTAAACAGATACTACCCGTATATAGCAACCATTAACTATGTAGCATCCAGTGTTCGGAGGAGTCTTCATTTCTTCAGAGTGCCAAGACTCTCCACCATCAAAATCATCATAACCTCCATCTTGAGCATCATAATATGGTGCCATTTCACCAACCTTAGGAATCGGTCTAAAAAATAATTCATCATCTTTAGACCCTGAGTCTACACACACAAGACCATCATCCTCAAGCATAACATCTCTCTTTTCTTTAACTTCTTTCTTATCTGTTGTAGTCCTCTTTTTAACATCACTCTTCTTTCCAACTGATCTCTTCACAATCACTTCTTCTTCCTCACTAAAGACTTCATCACCAGCAGGCCTATATGGTTCGTCCTCTACGCTGTCATAACTGTCATGGCTATCTGAGGATTCCTCTTGGGGCTCATTTCCCTTAACAGATGCTCTTCTAAAAGTTTCAGTTGCAACTGATCTTGTCAAAGGCCTCCTTGCATGTGATGCTGCATTTTTGACTTTTTTGAGGACCTTTCTTTAGTAGATCAGACCTTTTGATTTCTTTAAATTTAAATTTGGATCTAGTTAGAGGTTTTGAAGTGGGCTGGACCGTTGATTTTGGTGGTGGGTTAGGCTTGGTACTAGGAGCAGCAATGGATTGGCTATTATTTTTTGTGGTGGGTTGGGCTTAGTACTAGGAGCAACTGTGGGGTGTGCCATGGGCTTAGTAGTAGGAGCAGTAATGGGTGATGCCATTCTTTTTTGTAGTGATTTGGAATTACTAATAGAAGTTGCAGTAGATTGAGTCTTATATTTTGGTCCTGATATACTTTTACCAGCAGGCTTAGTTATAGGATTGTTGTTGGAGTAGAAATAGTGGTGTGTATTGGGTCTGAAATTGGAATTGGTGGTGATGTCGTGGGAATTGTTTTGAGACTAGGGTGTGAGTTGGCTTTGAAATTGGAGCTGATGGTGATGTGGTGAAAATTATATTGGTTGTGACATTGATGGTGGGGTATGGATGTAGAATAAGCTCTTGTAGCACCATTAGCTCCTTGCCTTTGGATGATGCTAGTTCTGCTTCTTCATTAAACACAAGTTTAGAGACTCCATGTTCATAATACACATGGCTAGCTCTCTTGTTATTTTGAGCAAGGTAACACATCTCCATGAGCTCTTTGTCATGTGTCATAGCTCTAAGACCAGTTTGCAATGACCTATTAGGCACCAGCCACCAACAATGAGTCACATTGTCATACCCAATCTTCTTATAGTAGTCTGGGACAAAAAATATATCCAGTGTGTCTATGTTAAATCTCAACAACTCAAAAATATGTCCACCATTGTAATTCACACTTCCATCACGCTCTGTGATAAATGACCCTCCATGGTGAAATATGATGGTAATCAAAGGATCATCGATCAGAAATTTAAAAAGAAAATTTCATGATCGAACTCATCATCTTCAACCAGTGACGGATCTAGAAAATTTTGATAGTGGGGGCGAAATATATATAACATTATAATAATTTTTATAATAAAAATATTATGTTTACATAAAAAATTAGCTGTTAAATTATCTATTATAAATTTATTTATAAATACATATATTATTTAACTTATTTTTAATATGTATTTTGTATTTCAAATTTATATTTTAAGATTTATTCTGTACAAGTGATTATTTTATGTATACGTAGCATAATTATTATTAAATATGATTAGGTTTTAAAATATCAAATTACAAATTAAAATACTCAAATAATTTAAATAATAACATATAATTTAAAATTTAATTTTTTATATTTCATATTTTAATCTTGACAATATAATTAAAATGTCTTTTTTTTTATATGTCGTTAAACAATCATTTAAAACTCAACTTTCATACAAATTAACTCTTGATGATATCCATAGTTGAAAAAGTTCATTCAATTAATGTAGTTTTTATGAAAAAAACTAAAGCTAATTCTTTCGAGTCGAGTTCTAACAAAGAACACTAATCTTATTTAAATTTGAAAATTGATCATTATAATGGACATCTGATATGAAGTTCTCAAATTGGCTATCAAGTGTCGAAAGTTGAATAAAAAATTATTGTGGGGTCAAATTTAATAATTTAGTAGGGACAAATAAATATTATTATTATATACTACTTAATAAAATTCTAAATTGTAGTGGGGGCGCTTGCCCCCCACACCCACATGAGTGGATCTGTTCCTGTCTTCAACCATATTAGCAAATTAGAAACTTCACAACTAAAACATAAATCATGTTTTCAACTGTAAATGCAGTAAATCTTAACAGATAAGAAACAAGTTTTCACCATGACAAACAACCCTTATCCAGTCAACAGTTTCATTAGCCTAATAACTCAGAAAGCTAGTTGTGATCAAACCCTAGTAAACATTGCGAAACACAAACATGCATACCCACACATTACACTCCAAAAAATTGTTTCTAACTACTGAAGATATTAAACTAACAACAATACCAAAAAACAGAGCACTCTTATTATCACATATATTTTTTTCTTTGTTTCCTTACCTCTTTCAGAGAAACCAGCCTTCAGTACAGTCTTTGTCTGATGCAGATGACGAAACCGATCCTCTAGAGCAGTCATCTTCCAACGTAATCGCTGTAGTTATAGCCTTCACACCACTGTCATTGATGAGTATAGGGGAGACAATACGTTACGTTAACATTTGAGAGATGATTTTTCAAAAGCAATTTTAGAGTGAAACGACGTCGTTTTAGGACATTTACGCGCCACCAACAATATTACGTCGTTTTAGTGTTGTCAGCGTGTCACATAGTTCTCCAGATCAACTTTTTGGTAACACCAACTGGAGAAAATATGCCAAAAGGACAAGACTGAGTCTTGGTGTGCAACTTTAGATAGACAGATATCAAAAAAGGAGAACTAAAAAACCTACAAAGATAGACATAATAAAGCCTGAAGAGTTGAGACCCACAAAAACTGAACAAGTTTGTAAATTGTAATAAACTAGTAATGGACCCATGTGTTTTTAGATTTATTTCTAATGATTCTCATCACCGTTTTCTAATGAGATTTATTTGTAGTCATATTAAAAAAAGATCAAGTGGATACGAATTTTTTTTATATAAAAAACACTTCGCTTCAATTGTATGTAAAAAAATCGATGCACTACAATGTTTAATTTTAGTGATATACTGAAGTCATTTGCCGTTTGTTATATTAATTTTGTGTTTAGAGTTTTATTATTAGCGAGTGTTAGATTTGTACCTTATACAAAATCAGATGATATTGTTAGTGAAAAATTAAGTATTAAATATCTATACATTAGTGTTTTTCAATATGAATTAATTATTTAATAGTTTTCTACTATTATTGTGTTGTTAGCAAAAGAAAAATAATAATATTTCAATATATTTATAAGTAAATTTTAATCTTAATTAAATAATTTATTCGATTAGGTTGTGATAAATAAATAAAGTAATATGAGCAGGAGACAATAATATTTTAAGTATAATATATTGTAGATTGGTCTAATTTATATTGTTATTGTAATTTAATTTTTTTAATATGATTGCAAATAAATTTCATTAAAAAATGTGATGAGAATCATTAGCAACAAATCCAAAACACGTGGGTTCATTATTACAAGCTTTTTTCAGTTTTTGTGGGCTCGACTCTTCAAGTTTTGTTGCGTTTATCTTTGTAAGTTTTTTACTTCTTTTTTTTTTTGCTTGACACCTGTCTTTCTACATGTGTAGATAAAATTTGAAAGAGTATATATCTATTTTGGTCCTCAAAAAAATTTCAGACTGGACACTTTAGTCCCCAACTAAAATTAATTACTCGATTGGTCCCTAATAATTAATTCCGTCAGTCACTTAGGTCCTTGGCTCCGTCAACTCTAACGGAAGACAAAATAGTCCCTGAAAACTCTAACATGAGACAAAATAATCCCTGACAACTCTAACAAGGGACAAAATTATCACTGACCCCTTTATTCGAAAACGACACTATTCTTCCCCAATTTTTATCATATCTCGCATAACCCTAACATTCATACTCTTCTTCTTCACTTTCACATTCTTTTTTTTCCATCTTTTCCTTCCTCCTCTTTAGCTCCAAGATTAAGCCATGGTGTAATTGTCACACGTGTCGCACCTACCTCAAGATGTCATAGACCACACACTTTCTAAATCTTTGTGACTGGTACATCCACCTCCTCTGCACTTCACCCACCAAAAGCATCCACTTGCACGTCTTTGATAACATCACCTAACCCCGACAACGTCCACGACATCCTCAAGACTAATTTCCACAACTACTCTAAGGGCACGCCTTTCTCCACTCTTCGGCAACCAATATAGATTGTTGGATGTTAGGACATGAGAAGATTCTCCTTTGACATCATATGCAAATTCTCATTTCAAATAGACACCGAGTGCTTCATTCCTTCTTTTCCGGAGTCTAAGTTGGCAGACAATTTCAACCTCGCATCCAAGCTATTACAACGAACAATGTCGCCGTTGCCGCTCATATGGAAACTGAAGCGATTACTGAACATTGGTTCGGAGAAGAAGCTGAAGGAAGTGATCGGAATGGTGGACAATGTGGTCATGGAGATGTTAGGGCAGAGGAGGAGGGAGATGACAACAACAACGACGAGTCTTAACAAATCAGACTTGCGTCTAGATTCATGGGATCCATCGAAGACGACAACTAGTTGAGAGACATATACATTAGTTTCCTGAGTATGAATTGGTTGAGAATAAGTTGAGGATTTTTTTCTTGTGAACATTAAATTTATAGAGTGTGCATTGTGTAGTTTGAAGTTACAGTGTTAAACTGTTGGTGTTATGCGAGATATGATAAAAATTGGGAGAGAACAGTGTCGTTTCCAAACAAAGGAGATCAGGGACCATTTTGTCCCCTGTTAGAGTTGTCAGGAACTATTTTGTCCTCCGTTAGAATTAACGGAATAAAGGACTTAAGTGACTGACGGAGTTAATTGTTAGGGACCAATCGAGTAATTAATTTTAGTTGGGGACTAAAGTGTCCAGTCTAAAATTCTTTGAGGACCAAAATGGGTATATACTCAATTTAAAATCTAAACCATAGCATTGGCCTTATTAAAGACAACAAGACTGGTTCCGAGATCACAAAAGTATATAAGATTATGCTGTATGGTTCAATTAGACAAAAAGAAGTCATCGAATGGCGAGAGAACTAATACTAAAGCTCCCGGAGCAAGAAATGGAAAAGTTTCAGGTAAAGCAGCAAAGGATAGGCCAGTAAATGAACTTAATAGAAGGAGCAAATCAAATATAAGCTCAAAAATCTGAGCATTCCCTGGAAGCAAAATGACAACTACTAAAAACAAATCTGCAGAGGTAACTTTAACTCTTCTAAGCGGAACTTCATTACTTGTTCAAGTTCCTGTTATTGTTGTTTGAACTTTGAAGGCCATTTTGTTTTGATAGGAAGAAGAAAGTAGAAAGCCAAAGGAGGAGCTACTGATTCCTTGTTATTGGTGTCAAAGTGAAAAACATTGACAAGCTATAAATTCCTTGAAGAACGGCTAAGGGTTTATAGTTTTGGATTTTTTAGTATATTCATGATTCATGATTTTTTTTCTTCATTTACTTTTAAATTCTTAGATCAATTGTTGAAAACGAAAGTTAATAGGCTACTTTTAAATGTATAGTTTTAGATCATTGCTAATATTTGTATTGTTAAATTGATGTAACATTATTACAGGCTTGTAGTATTTTTTGTTGTTTAGATTTGTAATATGGTTTATTACTTTTAAAAAAAATTTGTGTATCAATATTTTGAGTTTATTTTGTAGTAATTAATTTCAGTATATTTATATTATGTATAATAACTATTGTTGGCAAAAATATATACTTAATTCTAGAAAAAAGATAGTTCGTTGCTTCTAAGAAAATGAGTATAATATAACTAAAAAAAGTTATAAGATTTTATCGGCAATAGTAACGGTGCCTAAAAGTAAATAATATTACAATTTTAGAATTATTTTTAGTCGCCATATAAATTGCCGGTAAAAATGGATTTTGGCGGCAATAGTAATGACTACTAAAAGTGAATAACATTGCAATTTTAGAATTACTTTGGTGACCATTTAAATTGCCAAGAAAATGAACGCTAAAAGTTATATATTTTTTGCGGCCATTAAAGCGGTCTTTACCGGAAAATATTATAATTGCTGTTAGAACCTTTTAGCGACAAAGCATAAGACGGCTAATGTATAATTGCCGGTAAATGTATTAGTGATTATTTTTATTGTCGCTAAAAACAAAATAAATGACCGCTAAAAGTGATTTTTCTCGTAGTGCAAGTTGAGTTAGCACTTTGCAATTGAAAGTTAAGGTGAGTTCTAATCAAGTTCAGGTTGGGTTAGAATCTAAACTTGTCCTAGATAAGATTAGATAAATCTTAGGGAGAATTGGTGGTTGTAATCTGTTGAAAAAATAGTAAAATTCTATCATAGTTGTGATGAAGAATAGATGTAAGTTACATTACACTGGATAGTTGAACCAGGATAAATCTGTATTGTCTTTTTTTTTGTCTAATTTAAAATATTCACTTAATAAAAGATTTATATTAATTTTATCGATTTTGATAATATATTATGTTGATTGTTGAAATTTTTTAATATTATTAAAAAAATTAATTATATACTTATTATTTTGAAAGTAAAAATTTTACTAGGCTAGTTCTCGTAAGATTTTTATTCCTCTTTTAAAAGTTTTCCATGATAAAAATTCTAGTGTCAAGTGTTTTAATTTCTATTACTATATTTATTATTTGGAGTATTTTTAAGGGTTAAGTACGATTTTGGTCCCTAAGGTTTAGTGCCAGAATCGAAATCGTCTCTCTTGTAATTTTGGAATTAAAATCGTGTTTAACGTTTTTTTCGTATTAAAATTCGTCCTTTTTATTTTTTTGGACAAAAATACCCTCACCACTACCAACATAATTACTTCCTCCACCACCACCACCACCAACACCAACACCACCGCCACAACCTCCACCAACAGCACCACCACCACCACCAACACCACCACCAACGC